>NC_044559.1:32411545-32626545 GCF_007565055.1 Rhinopithecus roxellana
CATAGAGAAACATGCACTGCCTCAGTTGGGATGAGAGGATCTGAGCAGTGGCTGGCCACTCCAATCACCATGCCATGCTGCCTTCTCCCCAGCCGCATCTCACCAGATCATATAGTCACAGCAGGAGGTGAGCAAATGCTGGAACCGAGGGGAGCACAGTACACATAGGAAACTCTTCTCTCGCTCCAACGATACAACTTTCCTAGGCCAGGCTGTTGCCTTTTTGATTGTCTATCTTGGCAGAGCCTATGCTATTCTCTGATGAGGGACACAAAAGCTGCAAGAAGTGCAAGAAAACTTCTTCTTATCTCCATTATTCTTTTTTAGGGAGATTATGTGCCCACAATAGAATGGAGCTGAGTTCTGCTGCAGGAAGTAGATTGGGCTAAAGATTTGCAGCTAGATCAAAAGGTAGGAGATGAGCGAATGTTGCCCAGGGAACCAACTTGCAAAAGGAAGATTCCCTTAGTATTTCTTCCTCTTGTCTTCATTTTAATGATGAAGGAGCTGGCCAGGGAAAGCTGATTTAGAGCCTTCTTCTCTGTATATATAGCAGGGCATGGTTGGGTGGTTGCAGAATGAGGGTATTTTAGTGATCCTATTTACCAAACCTTTATATTCAGTCTTCTGTTTTATCCTCCCCTCTCCCCACTGATCTGTTTTCCAGTGTGTAAACTGAATAGCACACAATGCAAAAGGAGAGAGTGACATGAGAGGTACAAGCTCTCATGTGACACTTAAATAACTGATCAGAAGTGACATTTCAAGAACAGCACAATCCTTTGTAAACATGGTTCCAAAGGTCAAAGCTAAAACACTTTGTATACTGGCCATGTTATGTTGGGCCTTTATATCTCATTGAACATGATTTACATGCAGTCTTCCCCAAATATTCAAAACTGGAATGTCTGATTTTATCAAACTCATAAATAAAATACAAAGTGGTGTCTATGATGCTGTGGGACCAGAGAGGGCTGGCTGAGAGTCCTGATTTCACCAGTTACCAGCTGTGTGATCAAGGGTGAGTGACGTCACTCTGCTCTCTGCAAAATGAAAGGAATCCTCATAACAATTCACAGAGTGGACACCACTGATAAGTAAGATAGGGTGGGCAACCACTTAGTTCTGTGCTTAGCTAAGTCAATGTCAATTTATGTTAAATGAGTAGTTAGCAAATGCCTACTGTATCCAAGACGTGTGTCACGCACAAAACTCTCTGGGGTATCAAAGTCTGTCTTAAAAATATTTAAGGCTTTTGTTGCCACTGTTGACCTGAGCAGCTAGTGAAAGAAACCAGACAAAAGCCTTTTAATATTTATAACAAATTCAAGCTAATTTTGTGGACAAAGTTCTTTGTGAGCAATTTCTCCAACATCTGTGAATGTTTTTAGTTCATTGAGTATTCCATGGATGCTCTTCCAGATGACTAATTTTAGTGTCAGAATTTCTGTTTATTGCTGGTGGGGTGAAGCTCCACACTCAACTCCCATCCAAAGATGCCTCCATCTCTCTCTTCTCTTTGTGCCTCCTGTTTGCTTCTTAGTGATGCTTGCGTTAATGCATTTTTTTTTTTTTCAAAATTGAACTCGTAATAGATGATGGAGTGAGATGGGTCACATAACAAAATTAGTCTCATTTTTGGTGCGTTCAAGTGCTAGCCTCTGACCCGAATGGTAAATTACAAAAAATGAACAGGATACCCTGAAGAGTTGATGGATTTCCTTCCTGAAATTGCTGAACACTGGATGGAGTAAGGGTGATTTTCCTAAACCTATTCCCTGGGGGTAATTTTGGGCACCTTGGGAAGATGCATTAACTACTTTGGGTCACCAGACAGCCATTGCTAAGTAGATCATAAAGAGGCACGCTAGTAAGAATAATTAGCAGATATCTTTGTGGGATGAAGACCTGGGTAGTTTTATTGGAAGAAACGTTCTGACTATGGTTTATAATGCTCTTGAACATGAACCTTTCCAAAAGTAAAGCTTGCAGGTAAGAAATGCCTTGGTATTTGTGCTGATCTTTAAATGCCTCTAATAGAAAATAAGGCTGGCCGGGCGCGGTGGCTCAAGCCTGTAATCCCAGCACTTTGGGAGGCCGAGACGGGCGGATCACGAGGTCAGGAGATCGAGACCATCCTGGCTAACACGGTGAAACCCCGTCTCTACTAAAAATACAAAAAATTAGCCGGGCGAGGTGGCGGGCGCCTGTGGTCCCAGCTACTCGGGAGGCTGAGGCAGGAGAATGGCGTGAACCCGGGAGGCGGAGCTTGCAGTGAGCTGAGATCCGGCCACTGCACTCCAGCCTGGGCGACAGAGCAAGACTCCGTCTCAAAAAAAAAAAAAAAAAAAAAAAAAAAAAGAAAATAAGGCTTTATGAATTTCAAAGATATTTTGTGAACATCAACACGTTGGTTGTTCACAACAACACAGCCAAGTTGGGCTTGGTGGGGAGCTTAGGGTGTTGCTTTATTAGCAGAAGACTTTATGTAAAGAATGGTGAATTTAGAATCAAGGAAACCTGAGCACTGACTGGACTTGGCTATTTCCTATTCATGTGGCTTTAAGCAATTTATTTTCCCTCTTTGGGTCTCAGTTCTATTGCTTGTGAAACAGTGGGAGTGGATTAGATCAGGGATGGCACATTCTTGGCAAGTGTACTACCTCCTTCTCAACCTGCATCCTTAATGGACATTGTTAATTGGTCAGGGCATATTTTCACACTAAGCACCAGAGGCTTTAGAACAACTTCACAGGTTACCCACAGTGTTGACCTACGAGTGTAAGGAATGTGTAATGGGATCAAGGAAGGTTCGGTGAGATGCTGAAATGAGATGCAGAATACAATGATCATATTCAGGTAATTTATGGGTTGAACTTTTCCATGTTTATGACTGAATTCTAACATGTATTATGTCACCAGGTACAAAACGAAGTAGTGGTAAACAGGGTGGATTCTGTGTTCACATCCCAACTTCATATCATATTAGTTGGATCATTTAACTTCTCCATTCCTCTGTTTCTACCTCGTAGAATGGTTGTGAAGTTTAGCTAAGGTAGGATATCTAAAACACTTAACACAGTGACTGAGATATCTCAAAGATCTTAGTAAATGCTAGCTATGAATATTCAACTCTTGTTTTCTGGTGAGCCAATTAAGAGTTAATGAAGAAAACGTTAGCTCAGATAATTGCAACCCCTTCCAAAGTGCTCCAGCATTGCTAATAACCTTGCATGCCAGAAATTCTGTTTTAAGAGTAGCTCTTACAACACTCTGAGATTTTATTAGTGGCTATTAATTGACAAAATCCTAAGAAATGCTTTTTGTTTTATTTTTGGAAGGCAAACTTTTGGTGTAGCTTGTGGTAATTTGTAAAACTCCCTCCTCCACATTCTGCATCTTATTTACATTCTAGGCTAGCATCTGCAAATTTTCACCCTGAATCATGAAACAGTCAAAATTTAAAAATAGGAAAAGAATGACTTGCAGTTTAAGAGCCTGGGTGGCCTTCTCTCTGTAGAATCCTTCATTGTGCTGACATAGTTTTTTCTAGCCCTTCTCTCAGTTTGACATGGGCACCAAGATAGTGAGACAAAAAGCAGAATCTCTCCTACTGGTGGCTCTAAAAGTTCTTCCCCTAATTTCTTGCCTGGTAAAAAGAATGTGTATAAATACACAAATTACTGATCAAAAGCTATTTGTGAGCTGTTTTCATGGACCTCATTGAGGGGACATTCTGAGAACACTTCTCACTGAGTTTGAGCATTTCCATCCCATAGGGCAGACTTCATTGTAGAAAAACAAAGACCCAGACACAAAGCCAGTTGATGAGATTTGGACTTCCTCCCTTCTGCTCGCCGCTGCCAACCCTGCTCACAGCCAGCCAGACCCCAGCGGCTCTGGACATTCTCCAATGCTCAGCACCTGCCGATCAGGCATCATTTGAAATAACAGAGATGCCTTCTATTATATAGGAAAAGTTGACATCCTTCAGGGCAAAGGGTTTACATAGGAGGCTCCCTTCATAGGTGAAGAAATGCAAAGGAACTTAAGGAAAGCTGTGTTGCTGAGTTCTGGAGCCCATGAGGGAAGAGTCTTCTACAGTAAAGCTTTGACTCTAGGCTGCTGGTGCTGCCGTGGGGGAACCCGGAGGAGCTCAGTTTTGACAGATTTATTCCCAAAGATGTGCTTGCCCTTGGTTGTCTTGATCCTGCTCAGTCTCCTCTCCCTTGAGTTCCAGCCTCCCTTTATGAAGCAACACTAAGGTTACCCCGAATGAGAATGGCCACAGAGCAGCAGGGATTTGGGCTTTTTTCCCCCCAATCAAGAGCCATAGTGCACTTGCTGGAGGGTAGAATAGTTCCCCAAAGACATGTTTCCCTGCTGTTCACATAATGAAAAGTGAAGTTCTTGATGTCTTTCCCCCAGAACTTGTGTAATTTTTATTTATGTATCACGTAGTTTCTTTCTTTATAGCTCTAAGTAGATTTATTTCACCTTGGATATAGTTCATTATAGTCAACACCTCTTATGGCACGTGCTTGATTTGGGGGTCTGATATGGTTTGGATCTGTCTCCCCACCAAAATCTCATGTTCAGTTGTAATCCCCAGTGTCAGAGGTGGGGCCTGGTGGGAGGTGATTGGATCACGGGGATAGATCCTTCATGAATGGTTTAGCACCATCGCTTTGGTGGTGGTCTCACGATAGAGTTCTCAAGAGATCCGGTCGTTTAAAAGTGTGTAGCACCACCCTCCACCGACTCCCATTCCTCTTGCTCTGGGCCATGTGAAGTGCTGCTCCCCCTTTGCCTTCAGCCATGACTGTAAGTCTCCTGAGGCCTCCCCAGAAACTGAGCAGATACCAACATCATGCTTCCTGTACAGCCTGTGGAATCGTGAGCTGATTAAACCTCTTTTCTTTATAAATTAGCCATTCTCTGGTGTTTCTTTATAGCAATGTGAGAGTGGACTAATACAGGGTCTTTTTTGTTTTGGTTTGGTTTAAAGATGCACATTGAGCCTACATCCTGCCATCTATCTTTCTGCCAATCCAAATTTTTTATTTACTGACCCTGCATCTATTCAATACATATTTATTGAGTACCTACTATGTCCTAGGCACCACTTAAGTGCCCAGTATCCAGCAGAAAACAAAATAGAGAAATCAAAGGCAAAAGCCTTTCCCTCTGTTGTGGCCATTTGCAGACAGTGGATGGACTCCCAGTCAAATTTTGATTCAGATATAGAGACTAATGATAACATACATGCAGCAGGAAGGTATGAAAATTTTGTTATTCACATGAAGAGACTTTCTGGGAACAGTGGGGAGGCACCCAAGCAGGTCCAAAAATGACATAAAAAAACTGGAATGGGGACTGGCTCAAGTTTCTTCTGGTGGAGAGTGGGTGGAGCTGGGATACTGATCCCCATGCTTGTGCAGGGGCTTGTGCGATTTGAAGCTCCCATCAGCACCACAGGAGGGAGCACCCAGGCTTTCTTATCAGCTTGCCTACACATGGAGCAGAAGGAGAAGAGAGAGGGTCAGCAATAAAATGTCAAAAATGGCTTACATTCTTTAAACATTTTTATTAGTTGTAGTATAACACATGCACCGTAAGTAACAAATCTTAAGCATACAGCTTATGAGTTTTTAGACCCATGTAAACATCATCCGGAAAAGATGTGGAATGATTCCAGCAGGCATATCGTTCCCTTGTGTCCTCCCATCCAGTCAATTCTTGCCAACCCAAGAAATAAGCACTATTCTGACTTCTATCATTAAATATTAATTTTTCCTGTTCTTGTGATTTTTATAAATGGAATCATAGCATGTATGTCTGCAGTAGTGCCTTTGTATTAAGTCGAGTGAACACATGTATTCATATAGATCTGGGACTGGACTTTCTATTCTGTTCTATCCTGGCACCAATCTGACACTGTCTTAATCACTAAAGCTTTTTAGGAATTTCCACATTTGATAATGAAAGTCCTCCAACTCTCCAACTTTGTTCTCCTTCAACACTGATTTTCCATATCCTTTGCATTTCAACACAGACATTTTAGAATCAGCTCCTCAGTTACACACACACTCACAAACACACCCTCTCTGATGGGCCTTTTGTTGGAATTGCATTAAATCTAAAGACCAATATAGACAGAATTGACACCATCAAATTCATATTGCGAATTTAAATCAATGTGAAATATTTTCTCATTTATGTCTTTTAAAATTTCTAACAACACTATTTTTCAGTTTTCACTCTAGAGACCTTTCACCTCTACAATTGGATTTATTCTTACCTATTTGAGGTTTCTAAATACGATTGTAAATGCTACTTCAAAATTTTATTTTCCGATTATTTGAAGCCAATATATATACACAGTTGATTTTTGCTACTGACCTTGACTCTCGCACCCTTGATAAATCTGTTTAACAATAATAGCTTGTATAACTTTTGGAATTTTTGATGTGCATAGTCATGTCATACATGAATGTAGCAATATGTCTTCTAAGTCTTTAATCTTTATACTTCTATTTTTTTGTTTTATAATGTTGCTAGAAGCCTGTACAATGTCAAAAGATGTGGTCATGTGCATACCCTTTTCTTTGTTTCTAATCTCAGGGAGAGATTCTTTTATAATCTACCAATAAGTATGTTACTGGCTACGGATTTTTTGTAGCTGTTCTTTAATAGATTAAATACTTTTCTTTCTATTCTTATTTGCTGAAAGCTTTTTTCCTTAATCAGGAACAGGTGGTGAATTTTATCAATGGCTTTTTCTGCCTCTGTTAAGACCATACCATTGGTCTCCTTTATTCGGTTAAGGTGGTGATTTATGTTGATTCATTTTCAAATACTAATGTAACCTTACATGTGTGTGATGAACTCACTATATCATGATGTATTATACTTTTAAATATTGCTGGATTCAGTTTGCTTATATTTTGTTTAGAATGTTTATGCCTGTGTTTATGAGAGATAATTTCCTATAATTTTCCTTGCTTTGTAACATCTTTGTCAGATTCTGTTATGAGGGTTTCTGTGGCCACAAAAAACAAGTTGGAAAGAATTTACTTTTCTAGAGGTTGTATTCAATTCTTATTATTTCTTTCCTAAATATTTTGATTCGTGTTCTTTATTACCAGAAAACCCTTGTGCATTTCCATGTTGTAAGAGATACCTCTGTTTATCCTGTCTCCAACTCTTCACTCAGATATTGCTTTATCATTGCTGATGAAATGCTTCAATATAGCTGCTTTAAAATATGTGTGACATCTTCTTTGAGTTTGGAACTGATAATTAGTTGTTGATGATAATCATCGTTCACATTTATTTAAAGCCTGTTACTAGGGGTTTTCTGACTTCTTTTCCTTCTACAAATACAAGAGCAGATTTGAGGCAATTGATAACTCAATTTTACTTTCTTGAAATTTAAATGTTGAGAAAGTGTTATTTAATTCAGGCTTGGAAGTTGCAAACCCCACTCACAATGGTCTAGATCCATCCCAATTAAAGAATTCATAAATTAATGGAAGGAAGAGAAAAATGAAGGGAAGGTGAGAGGAGGAAGGGAAGAGGAAAGGAAAGTGAGAGGGACGCAGGAGGGGTGGAAAGAAAAAGAGAAAAGTGAGTGAGAGGGAAGAAAAGGAAGCATGTAGGGGTGAGGGAGGGTGGGAAGAAGGAAATAATGTGGGCTTAGTATGGCAGTACCTTCTTCGGGCATTACAAGAAAATTAAGCTAGATATTGTTTCTAAGGAATCTTTAGTTGAGAAGAGACAAATGATGAGAACATAAAATCCTGCATATTTTCAGAGCTAGCAGGGAGTTAAGAGCCGCCTGGTCTACTGCTCATTTGCAGTTGAGGAGACAGAAGTTCAGATAAGAGAATGCACCTGCCTCAGGTCATGCTCTTGGTCACTGGCAAAGCAGGGTCTAATATTACTATTTTCTATTTCTTGTCAGGAAATAACAGGAGGACATTTCAAGAGCAAACCAGCCAATGTGAGGAATTCAGAGAAACCCCTCCAAAGGTCAGACCCTCCTACCCTTTGGATTGTCCTTCCCTTTGTAGAGTGAAACAGGAAATCAGATGGTTTGGGGAAGGGAAGGGCTAGCCTCTCTCAGTGGGACATAGGCAAGACTAGCCCCTTGTGACTGGATCTGACCCTCTCTGTTGACATGTGTATGATCTGCCTTCTGTGGCCTTTGCTACGAGACAGGCTGGAATATTTGTACGTCCATTCTATCTTTGGGCATGTAGGAGGCAGGAGGCCTGGTTACCAGACCAGATGACAGGAAGCAGATTCCTAAGACCAAAGGGAAATGTGAGCCCAATCCTTCAGGCTGGTCACCCACACTGATTGACAAGTCCTGCTTCTGACCCTAAAATGGGAAATAGCTCATGCCCCTGCAAAGGTTACATATTGGTAGGCATCATCATGAATGCTGAAAAGATAATCAGCGAGCACTTTATTTGTTTTTACTATACACTAATTATGATGGTGTGAAATCAAAATCTAGGAGACTCAGAGACATTTATAAGTCTACATTGCAGGAAAATGTCAGTGTTATGAGCATTGATAAAAGACCTGTATGCCAATATATTAGGATTAAGTTCTAGAGGGAAGTAGAATCGAAATATGAGTTTAAGAAGATAAATCAATAACATTTCTATTTTTTAAAAAAGATATTGTTCATTCATTTTTAAAATAGTTGGCGATGGAGCCTAAATCACTATGGTATGAAATCATCAAATTGATTTGTAAAAGGGATCTAGTGGTTTGACTAGAAAATTTCAATATTTGCAACATGCTGGAAAATGCATTGTTACTATTTAAACACATAATGACAAATTTTAGAGGTCAAGTTAAAATGATGAAGGTTTTTGCTTACAGGTCCTCTAGCAGAATTTTGAAAGAGTTTTGAACACTACCCTAGACAAAATTGGGACTCCGATGGGAATAAGTGAGGAAACGATGCCGGTGTTCCCCCAGTGTTCACCACATCTCTCTAAGAGGCTCATGATCCATTACTGCAGAAGATCTCTTATTGCTTGATCTGTGTCCAAACCAAATCTCATGTCGAATTGTAATCCCTAATGTTGGTGTGGGGCCTGGTGGGAAGTGATTGGATCATGGGGGTGAATTTCTTCTGAATGGTTTAGCACCATTCCCTTGGTACTGTGATTCCCTTGTGATTGCGAGTGAGTTCTCCTGAGATCTGGTCCTTTAAAAGTGTGTGCCACCTCCCCATTCTCTCTCTCTTTTGGTCCTGCTCCTGCCATGTAAGATGCCTGGTTTCCCATTTGCCTTCCCCCATGATTGGAAGCTTCCTGAGGCCTCCCCAGAAGCAGATGCTTCCATGCTTCCTGTACAGCCTGCAGAGCTGTGAGCCAATTAAATCATTTTTTCTTTATAAATTAGCCACTCTCAGATATTTCTTTATAGCAATGCAAGAATGGACTAATGCTCCGCCCTGCTCCTGCCCAGTGGAGTTTTTGGTTCTGTGTCTGGATTCAATGTATTCACCTAACTCAAGTCAAATAAAGTGTGTGTTCCAAAAAAGATCTTTAAAGATTTTCTGGTCCAATGTATGTAGGAACTTCCCAGTTCTGAGAGAAGAGAATGCTGATGTAAAAACATCAAGATGTAATGTCTTTGTTCAGTTAAAACGTACAAGAGAGAAAGAAAATCTTGTATGCATTTGAGGTTGTGAGTGTGCATAAAAATATCTGAAAATCCGCCATATCACCTCCAGTTTTCTCTGATTTTTGTTTATTTTTTCTTACTAAATTTTTCTTATTAACCTACTGTAAAGTTAACTTAATTTGGTGTACTTTTGATTAATGTTAACCCATGTGTAGATGGATCTAACTACCACCACAGTCAAGATACAGAACAATTCTGTCACCCCCGCAATTCCCTCTTGCTGCCCATTTGTGGACATACCCCTCCTCCAACCCTGACCCCTTGCAATTACTTTCTGTTCTCTGTCTTCATAGTTTTGCTTTCTCCAAAGTATCGTATAAGTAGAATTGTAAAGCATGTCGCCTTTTGAGATTGCCTTTGTTCACTCAGCAGAGTGCCTTGAATATTCATCCTTATTGTATTTATATTGTTTGTTTTCAGTGCTGCATAATATTAATTGTATGGATGTACCAGTTTGTTTATCTATTCACCCACTGAAGGACATTTTGGTTCTTTCCAGGTTTGGGCATTTGTGAATATCACTATTGTAAACATTCATGCCAGGTTTTTATGTGAACATAAGTTTTCATTTCTCTGTGGAAGACAAGTAGGAACAGGATTCCTAGTTCATATGGTAAGTGTGTGCTTTCCTTTATAAGCCACTGCCAAATGGAATTTAAGAGTGCCTGTGCGATTTTTGGTAGAGCAATGCATGAGAGTTCCAGTTGTTCACTATCCTCTTTTTGCTTTGTTTTTAGTTTAAAAAAATTTAACCTCTTCAAAGGTGATTTTAATGAGGCTTTAATTTGCATTATCCTAATCAGTAATGATGTTGAACATCTCTTCATTGCTTATTTACCATCAGTATGTCTCCTTCAGTGAAGTGTCTAGTCAAATCCTCTACTCCTTTTAAAATCTGGGTTGTGTGTTTTCTTATCACTGAGTTATAAGAGTTCTTTAAGGGAGGGATAGCATTAGGAGATATACCTAACGTAAATGACGAGTTAATGGGTGCAGCACACCAACATGGCACATGTATACATATGTAACAAACCTGCACATTGTGCACATACACCCTAGAACTTCAAGTATAATAATAATAATAAAAATAGTTCTTTATACATTGTGCATGTAAATCTTTTTGCCTAAGATGTGATTTGAAAATATTTTCTTACTGTGTGTGGCTTGTCTCTTTACATTCCTAACAGTGTCTTTCAAAGAGCAGAAATTTTCAATTCTGGTGAAGTCTGACATCAATTTTATCTTTTATAGATTGTGTTTTTGGTGCTATATGTAACAAACTTTTTATTTGTCAGTGTGCCCAGAGGTATATTAAATTTTACTGATTTTTTTTAAAAGCAGCTTTTGATTTTATTTTACTTTTCTGTTTTCTAGTTCATTGATTTCTACTTTTACCTGTATTATTTGTCCTTCTATTTGTTTTCCTATTTTATTCTTCTTTCTTAAGGTAGAAGCTTACAGTAATTTAAGATCTTTCTTCTTTTCCAATATGAACATTTAATACTGTAGACTATTTTACAAACACTTTTTTACTTACTACAAATTTTGATATACTGTATTTTTATTTTCATTCAGTTCAGACTATGTTAAATTTCACTTGATATTTTCTCTTTGAACAATAGATGTTAAGTAGTGCACTGCTTAATTTGGATATTAATAATCCAAAATGGCAATATACCCATGCCACAAAACTGCATATGTACCCCCTAAAATCTAATTTTAAAAATAAGAGATTAAAAAGACAGTCTTTTAATTTGTGTGTGTAGGTCATTTCATTTAATAACCACTATGTTTACATTTAGGTCTACCATTTAAAGTTTGTTTTCTGTTTATCCTTTCTGTTATTTGTTCCTCTGTTTCTCCTTTTTGCCTTCTTTTTTGGATTATTTAAGTACTTTATTCCATTTTTCATGTATCTATTGGGGTTTTGACTATGCTGTTTGTATAGCTTTATGTTTTCCTTTGTATATTTTTTACTTATTTGTATTTTTTTTCCCAATGAATATGCATTATTTGGACAATGAAGAAAGGCAAACTGCAAAAGACAAAAAGAGAAAGAAGGACCTCCAGAGTGACAGAATAACTCCTCGCCTGTCAGGTAAGCTACACTCACTGTGTGCATCCCTGATATAAAATGGTGAAGCGTTTGCATAACCCATCCTCCTATGTACTTTACATCATCTCTAGATTTACTTATAATAGCTAACGTAATGTAAACGCTGTGTAAAATAGTTGTTACACTGTATTGTTTAGAAAATAATGACCAGGAAAAAAGTCTGTACATGTTCAATATAGAAGCAACCATTCTTTTCTTTTTTTTCTTTTTTTTTTTTCCAAATACTTCTGATCTGCAGTTGTTTGAATGCACAAATTGTGTGTAACCCACTCCCATGGAGCGCTGACTATACTTGCTTTCCCAGACTCCTTTGCATGGAGGGCATGGACATATGACCTAGATAATGATGGCCTCAATGTTGAATTGGGGGCTAGTGATGTGATGTAGCTAGTACTGCCCAGAATAAAATTTGTTGACGGGTAGTGGCAGTGGCAGCCACTGCTCCTGGTTTCTAGATGCTGGATGGGTTCCAGTTCTGGGATCGACATCCACCATCCTATCAGTGCTGTTGGTTGTACAAGCTTTGGTGACAGCCTGGCTGTGGTGATGGCTGCCATCACAAAAATCATTCTGATGTGTGATTTGGGACATTGTTAATATATGCCCGATTCATTATCGCTTCTTCCGGAGATTCTGTGAGGTACTCATGTTCTTTCGTTCTTTCCTTTTTACTCTTTTTTTTTTTTTTTTTTTTGAGACGGAGTCTCGCTCTGTCACCCAGGCTGGAGTGCAGTGGCCAGATCTCAGCTCACTGCAAGCTCCGCCTCCCGGGTTTACGCCATTCTCCTGCCTCAGCCTCCCGAGTAGCTGGGACTACAAGCGCCTGCCACCTCGCCCGGCTAGTTTTTTATATTTTTTAGTAGAGACGGGGTTTCACCGGGTTAGCCAGGATGGTCTCGATCTCCTGACCTTGTGATCCGCCCGTCTCGGCCTCCCAAAGTGCTGGGATCCTTTTTACTCTTTAATACCTTTAATGATGAAATAAAAGCTTACCCTCCTCACAATGATGAATAGGAGGAAGTTTCCAATACAAATTCACTTGCCTTGTGGTTTTTAATTTTTTAAGTGGCAAATTAAAATTGTATACATGTATGCTGTACAGCATGATGCTATGATATGTGTGTACATTGTGAAATGGTGAATTCAACCTAACTAATGTATCAGTTACCTCACATACTTTTTTTTTGTGGTGAGAAAACTTAAATCTCCTCTCTTAGCAATTCTTAAATATATAGTACATTGTTATTATTAGTAATTATAGTCACCATATTGTACAATAGATTTCTGGAGCTTATTCCTCCAAACTAAAATTTTGCGTTCTTTGACCAACATCTTCCACCTCTCTCCTCAGCCCCAGCTAGCATTTTCCTCTCTGCCCCGTGAGTTTAACTTTTTTAGATTCCACATATAAGTGAAATAATAAGGTGTTTGTTTTTCTGCACCTGACTCATTTAACTTATCCCATAGTTTTTCAAGGTTTTTATTTCTACTTAAATCATCCAAACTCAGTTTCTAATTCTTGCAAATAAGGAAGCTGACTAATACAAAATAGATTCAATTTGTAAGGGAAATTAACTGGGTAATTGTGCATTTACTATGCACCTAATAGTGTGCTAAGCATTTTACTTGCATTATCTTGTTGAATCTTCCCACTCATACTATGAGGTAGATACAACCATATTTATTTTACAAACAGGATAGCCAAAGGGCAAAGAAATTAATTATTGTGCCCAAGGTCATGACTTCATTGGGACCTGGCCCAGACCTGATAAATATTGCTTTAATATTTAATAGTTGAATAGAATGGGCCTCTAGAACTCTTTCCCAAAGCCTGTCTTTGGGTATAGTGTGAATAGAGGTTGATTTGCCTGATCCTTAGCATGCTTGGGGATCAGTCTTTGCCACCTCTAAAATCAGCATTGAGTTGAGGGCATGAGAGACAGAAGGCTATGGGTAACCTTAAGTCGCTGCAATGGCTGAAGGTGGCTCTGCACTCATAAGTCAACTAGAGCACTAGAAGCCAACTATAACAACCTGGAAAGAGAAAACATGAAAATGCAGCAAAGATACTCCTCTCAAAATAAAGCAAATACAACAGTTTTCTTCTTAAACATCAAAGCCCCTTATCAAAGAGGAAGTTCACACCTTCTCATGAGGTTAGGACACTTGTGATGGCATAAAATAAACCACATTTATAAATGCTATGAACCAGGCACAGTGGTTCATGCCTATAATCCCAGAACTTTGGGAGGCTGAGGCAGGCAGACCACTTGAGGTCAGGAGTTCGAGACCAGCCTGGCCAACATAGTGAAACTCTGCTGCTACTAAAAATACAAAATTAGCTGGTTGTGGTGGTCCATGTGTATAGTCCCAGCTACTCGAGAAGCTGAGGCAGGAGAATCACTTGAATCCAGGAGGGTGGAGGCTGCAGTGAGCTGAGATCACGCCACTGCACTCCAGCCTGGGTGACAGAGCGAGACTCCTTCTCCATAAATGAATGAATGAATGAATGAATGAATGAATGAATGAATGAATGAAGTGAATACTAAGGCAGAGATTGCTTTGTGTCCACCACAGGCTATTCTGTTCCTTCTGTGTACACCACTAGACTTCAGTCCCTCCATCTCAGGTAAGAGGCACCATGAAATTGAGTGTTGATCAACTCAGACTTCTAAGTCTGACTCTTAAAGTCCATCTGATGTCATTCCACTTTCTCTTTCCTCTGAAAAGAGGAACTCCAAAGATCAGAGGAGGTGGAGCCACAGTTAGAGGGAGTCCGAGTCCCCATTGTGTCACTCAAAAGAAAGTTACTCAGGAGAACCCCCTAACAAGGAATATTCATGGTGGACTACTATATAAATGAGAAGTAAAGTGTCATTGTGTTAAGTCACTGGAATTAGGTAGTTGCTTGTTAACAGTGGTAGCTTGCCTTACCTGATACAAATACCTGGTGTCCAAAGGGTCGCTTGATGGGGGTAGCTCCCTTTTCTTAACTCTGAAGATGCCTTATCCTGAAAAGCAAAGTTTAAAACAAATTTAAATGCCAAAGAAACTCTTGTTTTTGGAAGGCTTACTCCATAAAATATAAAAAATATTAAAATATGCCATCATCCTATATTAAATATAATTTTTATACAGTAAAATTTACAGTAGTCCCTTCCATCTGAGGTTTCACTTTTCATGGTTTTAGCCCTCCACAGTCACCCGCAGTCCAAATATATTAAATGGAAACTCCAGAAATGAACAACTCATAAATTTTAAATTATATGCTGTTCTGAGTAACATGACGAAATCTCATGCCTGAGCCATGACATCTCCGCTTGTCCAACATATCTGCTGTATACACTACCCATGTATGGGGCAGCCATAGCCAACTGTTTTAGTCCATTTTCTGTTGCTATAACAGAAGATTATAGCCTAGGTAGTTTACAAATAATAGAGATTTATTTAGGTCATAGTTCTGGAGTCTGGGAAGTCCAAGAACATGGCACTGACCTTCTTTCTGCATCATAACATGGTGGAGGGCATCACATAGAGTAAGAGTGTGGTAGCTCAGATTTCTCTTCCTTTTCTGATAAAGCCACTAGTTCTGTCATGGAGACTCCACCTTGATCACCTTATCCAATCCCAGTTACCTCCCAAAAAGCCCTACATCCAAATTCCATCAACATATAAATTTGGGGATTTATTTTCCAATACATAAAAATTGTCAGACACCTGCTCACATCTCGGACAGCCACCTGTTGATGGTATCAGCAGTCACTATTGACGATAGTGGGCAACTAACAAGGTGTTACAAAAATCCTCCGGGGTGAGAAGATGAAGGAAATTTGTGAGCTGACTGTTTTACCTTAGGCAGTCTCTCCTTTACTTCCTCCTCCCCGTGGCACCCTGGGCAAGGGTGTTAAAGTTGAAGAAGACACATACTGCTTGTCTCTGAGTTGAAAAATGAATCTATGATCAGAGGAATTGATTGATATAGAGGCAGCAAACAAAAAGGGCCCGCATGAGTCTCCAGTGGTTGAGGCTCTCTTTATCTTCTCTCTCCTTTACTTGTAGACTAGGTTTGAATTTCAGCCCTTCCCTTCTACACATTATTGGAAAGAGTAGTTGTTACTGAGGGGACATGAGCTCTCAAGCTGAAAAACTGGTATCTATGAAGCATAGTCACTATTAAAAAAAAAAATAGAAAATGTAATGGCATATATCAGCCAAAGCAGAATCGTTAGAATTGATGAGGCTCCACAGCCTGTCTCTGGGGCAAGTGCTCTTAACAGCTGTATGTACTGCCCGGAGTCTGTCTACTGTACCCTGCAGATGCCAACTTTGTACCTGGATGCCTGGGCACAGCTGAACCTAGATATCCCACCTCTTCCCCCTACTTCCTAACTGATACCCCAAAATTTTGTCTTAGATTCACTACCTTTTGTTTTGTTTTGTTTGAGACAGAGTCTCACTTTCTCCAGGCCGGAGTGCAGTGGCGTGAACTTGGCTCACTGCAACCTCCACCTCCCTCATTCAAGCGATTCTCCTGCCTCAGCCTCCCGAGTAACTGGGACTACAGGTGTGCGCCACCACACCTACTTAATTTTTGTAATTTTAGTAGAGACGGGGTTTCACCATGTTGGCCAGGATGGTCTCCACCTCTTGATCTCATGATCTGCCCGCCTTGGTCTCCCAAAGTGCTGAGATTACAGGCGTGAGTCACTGCACCCGGCAGATTCACTACCTTTTATGGTGACTCTGCTCAGACTGATATATTTTAATAAAATGTTTCTTGTCCCTTGCATAGATGTGATGTCACTGTCAGCTGACATCCATCCAGGGTGCAAGAAACATTTTATATAAGCCTGAGCAAATAAATTTTATAACAGCCTGAGCAGATTCTCTTCACCTGCCCTGCCTTGAGGAGGAGTCTTGCCACTGGAGGGCAAAGCTGCTCTCCTCATACTTCCTCCTGTGCTATGATTGGCCTTGTTACCCCTCCTTGCCCTCCAATCAATCCCCTAGTCTTGAGAGACAACAATCTTGTCTGTCAAGGACATGAGCTTCTTTTAAATAGGGTCAATGCCAGCTGAGATAAAGGCTGTTTTACGCTAAATAAATCTGAAGCCACACGGTGTCATGGTAAATAAAGAGAATTTCTCTTGCCTACCATGAAAACATCCTCCACAGACGCCAAGACCAAGCATCATCCTATATACACTTCTGATAACAGAAGATCAGCGAACCCAAGCTGAGGATGGATTTCCCCTTTACTTTTCTTCTGTTTTATGTGGTAGCTCTTGATTCAGAGGCTAGTTTGGTGGGTAAGCATAGAATATGGGGATACCTGTTCAGCCTGGGCCAAGTGTCACTAAAAGACTGGTGAATGTGTGACAATGTGTTGGGGGCTGCTGTCAATGGGCAAGTGGATGACAGAAGAGGATTAAGTTGGGAGAGCCACACTGGGCTGTCTGGGCAGGCAGGAGCATGGTTGCGGGGGTGGGGAGTGGTAGGGCAGCTGCACTTGCTCTGAAGGCTTTTTAAACATCTTGCCCTGCTGAGAAACTTAGTTCCTGATTCCTCCTCAGCTGTAGGCTCTCAAAATGGGAATTCACTCTCTGAGGGCCTCATTGCTGTCTGCAGAACGTAAACAGAGTTCATCTCATCAAATAATGTTTCCTGAATCGCTGAGATCTTTCACATGGAGAGTGGGTCGCTGTGATGAAAAAAGATGTTTAAAGGAGTCATGGAGGAAATCACTTGGTGTGTCCAGTGATGAATGACAAGGGTGAGTGCTGGGAGCTCTGTAAGGCTTGTCAAAAATTAATCCTTGGAGCTGGTACAGGATTAATGACATTTCCAGAGAGCATAATTTGAAGTTGATTTGGCATCTCACATCCTTTGAAAGTACGCTCTTCTCTTAAAACATTAAAAAATAAAATAGAGAGGATCTTACCAAGTGAGAGCTGCAGAAATGGTGTGGCTGCTGACACACCCATCTAGCATCACTCAGTATGAGCAATATATATGTTCGAAGTGTTTTTGAGACACAGACAGTAAGATGACCAAACTGTTAGCTGACAAACTGGATAAGCATGTGATTCTCCCTCTTGAGAGGGATGACATACATTTGAGTATGTCTAAGACTTATTTATTAAGATACTGAGCTTGCAAGGCTGCTAAGATTACTTAGAGAAGATTCACTGAGCTCTGGCGTAGCCAGCTCACCTCCCAACCCACTACCCCTTAGGGTACCAGAAACCTGTGCTGTGGGCCACCAGGCAGGCCAGGCTCTGGGGCTGCCCAGTTGTCATGAGAAATCCTGACACATGCAGCCTGTGGCTATTTCCGACCATGGTCTTCTTTCTTTGCGAAAGAGTGATAAAAGAGGTAGCCAGGACCATTTCAAGGGCAGATGCAGATTTTGTTGCTCCTGGGGCTAGGTAAAGGAGAACAACAGTATCACCACTTACTACTCAGAATAATACTTCCAACGCCATGAGCCAGAATCAAATGTCAGTATTCACTTGCCCAGTTGAGAATTTTTATGATGACAACCTTTTATCATTCTTGTGAAGATTTTAATGCAGCCAATTTTGAGAGGCTTTTTTTTTTAAATAAATTTTCACTTTGAAATAATGTTAAGTTTACCAAAAACGTTGAAAGAGAGCACAGAGAGTTCCTGTGTACCCATCACCCAGATTTTCCTAATGTAAACTTTTATATGATTGTAGTTCGCTTGTCAAAACTAAGAGATAAATATTGTTACATTACTATTAAGCAAGCTCCAGACTATTTAGATTTCAGTTGTTTTTCCACTATGTTTTGTTTCAGGATCCCATCCAGTATACCACACTGCCTTTATGTTGTATATCTTCATAATCTCTGGACTGTATCAGGTTCCCAGTCTCTCCTTGTTATTTTACGACTTTGTCGTTTTTAAAGAGTAATGGTCAGGTATTTTATAGGATGCCCCTCAATGTGGGTTTCTAGGATGTTTTCCTTATATGTAAACTGGGATTATGAATTTGGAGAAGAATACCACAGAGATGAAGTGCTTTCTTGTCACAACATATCGGGGATACATGCTAACAACACGACTTACCACTGAGGGTAGTACATATGCTTACTTAGTTAAGTTGGTGTCTGCCAGGACTCTCCATTGTGAAGTTACTATTTTTCTATTTCCATATCGAAGTGTCACTAAGCCCAGTCCATATTCAAGATTGGAAGGGAATTAAATTTGATTTTCTGAATAGGGGAATATCTACATATATTATTGTCAATTCTGTAAAGAAGATATGTTTCCCTCCATTACAAAAATATGTAATATATATGCATACATTAGTATGTGTATTTATTTTATACTTTGAGCTATGATTCAATGCTATGCTATTTATTTTGTTGCTCAAATTGTTCCAGCATTAGCCATTGGAATCTCTTTCAGGTTGATGCCTGTGTCCTTTTGACAACACCCCATCCTTTTGTTTTTGGGAGCACTTCCTTGTCTTCTGGTATTATACAATATTCCAAGATCATACTGTATTTTATCTTCCCTAGTTGTCGAATCAGTCTCTTCTCCAAGGAACCCTGGTTCCTTGGAATTGGAGAATGATGTTAGAAACCAAGACCTGGGCACAAGTATGCTTATGGTTATTGGGATGTCATTTCTTCTAGGCCTTCACAAGAACAGAGCTAAGAAGACTCATGCATGTATTCTAATGTGTGTATACACACATATCTATACTTGTTTCTGTAACTATCTGTATCTCTATGTCTGTATCTACCAAGCTACATGTGAGTTCATACTGATGTCTAATTAAGTAAGGTTCATTCTCACCTTTCCCCCTTACTGATTTGTAACATCTCTCTCTGACAGAAACCTGGTTTGGAAGATGAAAGATTCTGATACTCTCATATTTTCGTTTGTGTATGGAAGAATTTGATCCTTTTCCATCTGAGCATTCAGGCTTATCCAAGATAAAGCTGTCAATGGTTTATCCAAAAGTGCTAACCCCATAAGAAAAGGATAATCTGTAAACATATTGATGACTAGAGATACTAATGGAGTCCAATGTGCCCTCTGAAACATCATAGGACATTTTATATTCTGTTCAACGTTACTTGCAGCATTATTTTCTTGTGTCCAAATTCCCTGCAAATGAGTAAACTCTCAAAGGACTGTGAAAATCTCAGTCCAGCATGGTAGGAAGCATGTATTAATATTGACTGAGCCTCTAAAATTTTAAAAACAGTTATATGGATATCCAGTAAACCATGCATATTTAAAGTATAGAACTGAATAAATGTTTACCTACATATACCTCTGTGAAACTATAACCACAATCAACATTTTAGTTGAGTTCACACATTAATTAAGCAAAGATAAGCTCTTCCTTTCTATACAAGGGGCCCCACTGGGTATTGTGCCTATCTCCCTCTTTGAAAGACATGAGCCACTGGTATCTGTCACCTCTGTCCATACACAGCTGTTTTTTGGCTACTCATGGGAGCTTCCTGGTATCCTCTAGAGGAAATATGTTTCATATCACATTCATATTGAAGCTTCAGAATAGAGAAGAAAATTGACTTTTAGGTGAGGAAGCACTAAAACAGAAAAATAAATTTAAGAATTGGAGCTTCTGGGAGGAGGAGGACACAACAGGCAGTATGGATTCCATTCTTCAGTTTTTTAAGTGAAATCATATCTAGCCTAATATCTGTATTCAAGAACTTATAATTTTAAATGTAGATAACAAGTATATTTCATTAACTCAGTCCCTGAATATTTGGGATTTATGAAACAGATGTGGAGTTTTAAAGCCATGTCTCCTTAGCTAAGATGCTACATATAGCCATTTTCTTCTTTATTAGCTTATCAACCTATCAAGGTCAAAAATGGTAACAGTGTTGCATTCTCTAATATGTCAAAATAATGGATTGATCTTGGGAAATTATATAATTCTTCTAAGCTTTGATTCCTTCATTCTTAAAATGAGGACTTTAATACCTGGCTAACATGGACTTTGTGGGCAGTGAATTACATGTGTAAGATTCAGCACTATATAAACATGAAGTAGTATAATATTAGTTGAAGGTAGACTACGATTAAAGAAACATAATCAACCTAAAACAACCACTAAAATGACAACAAAAAGTTACAGCTGATAAGTCAATAAAGGAATTTAAACAGAACCATAAAAATATTTAATTAATTAAAAAGGCAGAAAAAGAGAAAGGAGGAAACAAAGAACAACTGGGAAAATACAGGAAACAAAACAGTAAGATGATAGATTTAAACCTAACCACAGCGATAATCACTTAAATGTAAATACTCAAAATGCCATGCTTAAAAGGTAGAATGTCAGACTGGATTTTTAAAATATCAAGGCTCACCTATAATCTGCCTATATAAAACACATTTCAAATATAAATACAAAACTAGCTTATATGGCACAGTAAAAAGATGAGAGATAATATATACCATGCAAACACTAATCAAAAGAAAGCTGGCTTATCAGTATTAATATCAGACAAAGTAGATTTTACAGCACATATTATCAGGAATAAAGTCATTTCATAATGATAAAGAGATTGGTTCATCAGGAGTACATAATCATTATAAATATTAATGCAACTATCAAAACACATAAAAATTGATAGAACTGTAAGATAAAGTAGACAAATTTATAGTTTTAGTTGGCATAATTCAATATAAGAATGTGGGGTTTAATATGTCTTTTTCATAATGAGTAGAATAAGTAGGCAAAATCAGGAAAGATGTAAAATATTTGAAAAACACTATCAATTAATTTCATTGATGTTTATAGAACTTTCTAACCAACAGCAGAAGAGCAAAATACACGTTCTTCTTAAGTAAACATATAATATTTATCAAGATCAATCACATTCTGGATTACAAAAAAAGTCTAAACAAATGTAAAGTATTTATTGAAGTCACCCAAAACATCTTCTGAACACAGTGGAATTAGAGATAAACAGAAAGATGTCTTGGAAAAAAAAATTCAAATAGGCAGAAATAAAAATGTATACTTTGAAAAACACATAGGCCAAAAAAGAAAGCAAAAGGGAAGTTAAAACTGTTTTGCACTGAAGGAAAATAAAATACAACATATAAAAATTCGTGGAATACTGCTAAGACAGTCCTTATGGGGAAGTTTATAGCATTAAATGACTATATTAGAAAAGAAGAAAGTTCTTCAATTAATGGCTTCAGATTTCCCCTTTAAAAATTATTTAAAAGGACTGTAAAGTATGAAGAAAAAAAGGAAATACTAATGATTGGACCAGAAAACAATTAAAATGAATGCCAATAAAAATAGACAAAATGATTTACAGGTTCAAGGTCATCCTAATCATAATTCCAACAGATTTTTCTTGTAAACATTGATGAGCTAATTCTAAAACTCATATGTAAATTCAAAGTCCTTAAAATAGCCAAAAACTCAGAAAAGAACAAAGTAGAGAACTAACATTAACCTAATTTCAAGATTTAATATAAAGATATAGTAATCAAGACAGTATGGTATTGGCATAAAAATAGACAAATATATTAATCTCATTTTTCACAGATTCTGTTTTTACAAATTTGCCTACTTGCTAAAATTTACAAGGGACCATGAGGACATTTTTGAGATAAAAGGTATTTTTATTATGTTGATTGTAGTTACAGTTTCACGGAGGTATATGTATGTCAAAACTTCAGTAAGAGTGGTTTCTATGTGAACAGACATCCAGGACCACTGCCTTTATAAAAGAGTTTAACCATCCAACAATGGGAGGAAGTCTAACCAGTCGTTATTATTAGCTTGGGGTTCTTAGAGCCCCTAAAGGTCCATGGATGTGCTACAGGAGATTTGCAGGGAGACAAACAAGCAGTGCATGGGCATACATACATTTTTTAGGGATGAAAGTCTATGATTTTCATCATATTCTTAAGGGGGTCTGTAGGTCAAGAGAGCTTAATAACTTTTACATAAATAAGCAATCTCTCTAATTATATAGAGAAAATATTCAAAATTTCTCAAACTAATAAGATTTAGTCATTTAGTATAATTCAGGCGCTACTTCTAACATAGCCATTTGGGACACTAAAATGGTTGAATATGAACTTGGACTTGACTGATACGGGTTTTTATACTAACCAGATTTATATAAGCCAGTGAAATAGAAAAACTTGGTTAATTAGAATATTTAAATAGCCAAACTGTTTCCTGGCACTCAGTTTTCCATGTGTAAGATATATGTGATAAGAAAGAAAAGTATTATTCATTAGACAAAACAACTCCTTGGGAATGTAATGAGGTCATGAGACTTCTATGTCTTTGGTTCCTCTTGCGCAGAGTTACAGGTGGTCAGAAAGATGACTCTGAGACATAATGTGGTCAAAGTCTTCAAAGATTAAACTTTCTAAGGCAGCACATTGGGCTGATGCATGTTAGAAAGATTGCAACAAGGATGGAAGTAAAAAAGAGGTTTCCAGTTAACTCTCAAAAAGTGAGAAGGTTTAGTCTTTCACTTCCTAGCAACATTAGCCAGTCAACATTTTACAATAAGAGGGTCTGTTTCCACAGTGTTGAGTAACTCAGGATTCTTCACTGTTTTTTCCAGATCTCATGTTGTCCCTTTGTGGATAGATGGCATTCAGATGAGGAGGGGATGCTCATTTAAGGATCCAAGGCTAAAGATTCATGGTGGTCTCAATGCCAAGAGAAGGAGAAATGGTTCCTAAAAACAGCAGCAGCAGTAACACAGTAATGATTATTTCAACACAACCACTGTTTCTGAGGCACTTACTCCATGCTGGATACCATGCTCTGCCCTTCTCCATTATTCCCCATAGGTAGTTAGGATGTCATCTCCTTCTGATAGGGGAACAGGGATTATCATCCCACACTGTTTAAAAATGGGGAACACAGGATGTGTGCTGAGCAATTGGGAGTCTCACATTTAATTACCAGTGTCCCCCTCAGATGCACATGTATAGCACAGAGTTTGCTGTATTTTCTTTTTCTTCTGAGCGTTTCAAAGTATGTTAGGCGAGCAGAATCATAGCACCACTGTGAGATCATTTTGTCCCTGAAATTCTCCCTCGTCAACCAGATTAGGCCTGCTTACTCTTGCCTGCTGTCTGGACATGGAGTTCTCAAAATAATAATGTAATAGCTAACATTTATTGAGCACTTACTGTGAGCGTGACCAGTAAGGTGGGCTATTTGAAAGTGCAACAGTGAATGCACTCTCATTATGTATATATTTACTCTAGGAAGTAGGTTCTTTTACTAGCTCATTTTTTTTTTTTTTTTTTTTTTTTTTTTTTAAGATGAGCAAAGCCAAGACTTGGAGGGGTTCTTTGCCTTGCCCAATTTAGTGGAGTCAAGATTTCTGATTTCCAGGAACTTTGCTTTTTTTCTTTTCTTTTCTCTCTTCTCTTCTCTTCTCTTCTCTTCTCTTCTCTTCTCTTCTCTCTTTCCTTCCTTCCTTCCTTCCTTCCTTCCTTCCTTCCTTCCTTCCTTCCTTCCTTCCTTCCTTCCTTCCTTATCTTCTCTTCCTCCCTTCCTCCATCTTTCCCCTTTTTTTTCTTCTCTTTCTTTTTAACTTTCTGTTATGGTAAATGTTAAACATTTATAAAAGTAGACAAAGTTGTATAACAAACCCCTATGTACCCTTTACCCAGTTTAAGCAAGTATGAATTCTTGGCCACGCTTGTTTCGTCTATACCCTCATGCATCCCCCTCTGCATTACCAATCTCAGGCATAGAGTGTTTTGTCTGTAATTATTGCAAGATGAACCTGTAGTAGAAGTTCCTGTGTCACATCTGCTGGTTCATCTCTGATTTCAGCTGCAGCTGTGGCAAAAGTTTCTGTAGAGGTCAGACTCTCTCTGAGAGTGA
Source organism: Rhinopithecus roxellana (assembly GCF_007565055.1). Taxonomy (NCBI): domain Eukaryota; kingdom Metazoa; phylum Chordata; class Mammalia; order Primates; family Cercopithecidae; genus Rhinopithecus; species Rhinopithecus roxellana. The sequence goes on from NC_044559.1 coordinate 32,436,272, forward strand.
CAAAGTCACTCCTAAAATGTGCTGTAAGCATTTTCCTTTTCTGGCTCAGGGCATTCTCTGAAATGTGGGGAGTTATCAACTCATCCAATGGGGGACGGGAGACAATCCCAGATTCTCATCCTCAGATGGACAATTCTGGGAGCATTCTGTGCCCTTCTCAGACGTCTGCATGGAATCAGACCCCCGATGGTCACTGCTTTGACCTTGATGAGGCATGCTTTGATTGGTTTTTGTTCCTTCTCTGTCTTACTCTCCCTGATACTTGACTCATGCTTCCTGGGATCACCTCTCAAATAAACTACCTGAACCCATCTCCTTGTCTCAGGCTTTGCTTTTAGAAACATCCAAGCTAAATCAGTATCTATAAAAAAACAAGAGTTTAACCTCCAACCCCACCCCAATATCATTATCATGGCAAAAATAATAATTTCTTAATATCAAATATCAGGTCACTGTTGTATTATTAATATCACAAACTAAATTGGGGGTGTTCTTTTCTCATTCTTTCTTTTCTAAGACAGGGTCTCCCTCTGTTGCTCAGGCTGGAGTACAGTGCAGCCTTGAACTCCTGGGTTCAAGTGATCAGCCCACCTCAGTCCTGTGAGTAGCTGGGACTACAGACATGTGCTACCGCATTCATTTAATTAACACTTTTTTTTGTAAAGATGGTGTCTCACTATATTGTCCAGGCTGGTCTTGAACACCTGGCCTCAAGTGATCCTCCTGCCTCAGCCTCCCAAAGAGCTGGGAATAGGGGCATGAACCACTGTACCTGGCCTCTAGTGAGTTTTGATAGTAAAAAATCTATCTGGGTTGACAAGATGTTTTAGGTTCATCTCGTATATTTCATTCCCTTGATCTTGAATTAGCTCCTAGGACCCTTCATTTCCTTTGTGGGGAAAGAATATTTTAATACTAAAATCTAGGCACTGGAGATGCTCAATATTTCTAGACTTTTCTATGTCTTTTAATTGCATACAATTAGGAAATTTGTTCTGTTTCTTTTATTTGTTTTAAAATAAAATACATAATGAATTCATAGTGATACTTCTTTAAATCCAGCACTGAATGTCTTTCTGTCTCACAACTTTATTTCCTTTTTCCCACACAGAGGATCCCAGTTTTCAAGGACACCTGGGATGAGAGAATTTGAAAATCACATAATTGCTTATTTGCTTTATCCCACAATACAAATACTAATCTTAAATAAGAATATCAACATCATCACTAACACTATGATAACTGTAAACAGTTTCAGATGTGAATTTTCATTTTTTGCCTTTCTTTTTGTCCTTAGGTTTTATCCCACCCAGGAAGTACCTCATAAAAGGCACCTGGGTTTTTTCTGGATATGGGAACCTGTGGTAGAAGGGAGCCATCCGTCTCACCAGAAAACAGGTCTGTCACACATTGCCCTGTCCGTTTGGAATTTAGGGCCTTCTAGTCACAGCAGTAACAATCCAGAGAATCTTATTTTGATCTTGATCCAAGTTTAGGTTCCAAACTTCAAATCTGGCTGTCTCACATTGGGCCTAAGGAATTCCCTTCAGTGTTGTGCCCTCTCTGTCCCTCTCTTGAATTGACAATAGATGCCTAACTAAAAGAATTAACAAATTCCTTGTATCAGAAGGTGAGAGGACATTTCTCTTCATCTATTAGTGCAGAGGATATTGAATCTTCCCTTGGAAAGAAAGAATCTTTGGTCTGAAAACAAAGTCCATGCTTCACACCATTATGCCCACTGTCCAGGCCCAACTTCTGGAATCAGGGAGTCTAGAAAAAGCTTCATCCATCAAGTGGCCAGACAGCTCCTGGCTGAGGTCTATGCCACCAGCATCTCTCATCTTCCTGTCTTGCTTAAGGCCTCCAGGAACCAATCAGCTCTGCTGAAGTGGGTGAGATTCAAAATTCAAAGAAGTGGGCACAACAATTGGTCATCTGAACCTCTAAGGAAGAAGGAAGTGTGAATCACATGTAATTAGAAATAGCTCAAGCATCTGACAAAGAACTGTGTGCCTGGGTGACTCGAAATGGCAGGGGGCATGTGCCTAAATATCTCAACAGTATTCTTATCCCTGCATCCCCCAGTGTTCTGTTCTTCTGCTGATAATGGTGTCACTCTGAGGGTCTTTGGAAAGTCCTGTGGAGGTTTATGCCCATGACTCAGGCATCCAACATGGATACAGTGCTAAGAAAAAACACTGAGCTCAATTTTAGACATGACATTAGCTAGAGCACATAATGGAAAGCAGGGCAAGGGAGGAAATATGTGTGAATTTAGGCACAAAAAGAAAGAACACGGGATTGGGATTTGACTTATCCTTTCCTTGTGGCTGGGCCAAGGGAAGGCCCAGAGTGCATGCGAGTGCCTGCAAATGCTCAGCTGTGAGCACAACTTCTCACATTCTGTGACATCCTCTGTTTCCTGGCCTGTTCCCACGGGACTCTTCTGTCCTGACCTTTCATCATGGATGGTCTCTGGGTGACTATGGAAGTGATTAAACTACTTCCTTAACTCTGATATGGACAGAGCCAAGGGACAGACTTGGATTTGCTGTCTTTCGCCTCCTCCCCGGCTTGTGCCTTTATCTTTTTCTGTATTAGTTCAAGAACCCATATGAGTCTCCAACTGACAGAAATAGAAGTCCAGGCTCCTCAGCCAGGCACCCAAGACTGTCCCATCCTGACTGCCTTTGACGGCCCTGTATGATCCTCCCAGGCCAGCCAAATAGTGGGTCTGCCACCCTAAGATTTCCTGCTCACATTTTCTTCTGCCACCACACCATGACCTTGGCAGTGCTCCTTCAGAGCCTAGTTTCATGCTTACCTTCTCTCAATCTACAGGGACTTATTTTCCTTCTCAACCACAATAGCAACAGTCTACTCCATGCTCCTAGGACTCCCTAAGAACTTGTAGCCTATTGACATGTCTTGCTAACATTTCATGCATGCCTGTGTACATGTGTGTATGCAAGTGTATATCTTGACTCCCAACTGACTTACAAGCTCTCAAAGGTCAAAAGCCATTATTATCTTTCTTCGGAAAATCTCTGAAGTCACTAACACTATGTTTGTTTATATAACAGAATGTTAAGGAACTTTTCCTGTTACTTGAGTATTGACAATTAGGATCTACAAATGAGGACAAAGTTCTGTACCCCAACTTTTGTGACGAGCCAAAAATATTTGGAAGGCAAGTGCCTGTTTGGGTTTTTAATAGCTCTGCTACCATATCTACCACCTTATCATCTCCCTCTGTTGCTTATTTATTTATGTAGATCTGACAATTGGGTGTGGGCTGAGTGTGGAATGAGGAGAAGGATTGCTGGAAAATTATTTGAGTGGTGAGTTGTCAGCCTTTCTCATCTTAGTGGGGATGGAGAGGTCTGTGTTCCACAGGAAACATTCCTTAGATGAGGGTGGTTCCTATAAGAAAAGGGAGACAGACATTACATTTCCTGGCTGGAGGTCTTAATTAGCACAATTGGTTAGCTTAATTAGCACAATTGATGATCTACCACTCGTACCTATTTGAGTAGCAAAGAAGAAAGGTGAGTAGAGATGCAAGTGTGGAGACTGGCCTCAGCAGCAGAACATGGCCAAGTATGTATGAGTTTCACGTAAGTTAAGTAGACCTGGAAGGTTCCTGGGATTGAACTGTCTTGCTGGTACCTCCTGCTGGCTGATGGATGTGATGACACTTGGCATAAGAGACTGGATATAAAACCATTAAGAGGTTTAGGAAGATGTCAAGCTGGGGTGGATTTCCCCTGTGCAGAGTGGAGGCCGCCTTCAAAGACCCAGTAAACTTACCCATAAGCCCCATTGGAGAGCCTGCACCGGGGTGCTTTTCTTACTGAGGGCAGTGACAGTCTAGGCAGGCAACAACCGTGCCAATTAAGTCAAAACTCTACTACTTTCTCCTTATTAGTACCTCCTGTTTGAGCACACCAGAGGAGAAAATGTCCTAAAAACAGGAGGAATGAAAAGGTGGAACATGCTCCCTCCCTTTTCTGGCCTGGCTAGGTCTGAATCTGGGGAAGAGGAGGAAGTGAAATGGACATTCATTTGGAAATGAGATTGAGGATTTAAATTGAGATTAGGAAGTTATAGAGCATATCCAACATATAAATAGGGGACAAGAGAAAGATCTGAGAGAACATCATTTAATACATTAGTGGAAGAAAAATTGTTTGATATGTGAACTCTACTGAGTACAAATAATTTAATAAACATGTTCTATTGACTACATGACACTGATAAAATTAATTATAATCTACTGATCTTCTCTCCCGACCACCTCCCCCCACCACTTATTTCCTCATGGAATGCAAAACTAGGGTAGTACTAGATTCCATTATATCATAAGGCAGGGGGTTGTGATCACAGTGGGCTGAGCATCACCTGATGAGCTCATCAATAGACACGACATTGAATGAAAATATGTCTTCAGGGTCATGACGTTTACAAATTCTGTTCCATGATGTTCAGGATGCGTCTTGGAGCATCTTTAAGGGCTGTAGCAGTAGGTTAGAAGGGACACTTGATATATTTGGCTCTAGGCCCGCAGGCCTGGCTTAATCAGAGATTTCAAATATTTATTTATGTTTTTTGTATTTTTTTTTTTTTTTTTTTTTTTTTTTGAGACTGAGTCTGGCTCTGTCGCCCAGGCTGGAGCGCAGTGGCCGGATCTCAGCTCACTGCAAACTCTGCCTCCCAGGTTCACACCATTCTCCTGCCTCAGCCTCCTGAGTAGCTGGGATTACAGGCGCCCGCCACCTCGCCTGGCTAGTTTTTTGTATTTTTTAGTAGAGACGGGGTTTCACCGTGTTAGCCAGCATGGTCTCGATCTCCTGACCTCGTGATCCACCCGTCTCGGCCTCCCAAAGTGCTGGAATTACAGGCTTGAGCCACCACGCCTGGCCTGTTTTTTCTATTTTTTGGAAAAAAATACTTCTATGGTTAAAAATAATTAAAATTCATTGGCCTAACATCTCCTAACCTAATGTGCACATCTACATTCCCATGGAGCTGTCATCATTCAAAAGACCTTCAGTGAAAAAAACAATCAACCCCTATCTGCCAGACTCTACGCTAGATTCTGGATACAAAGAAGAACACATAATTAGCAGGTTGATTTTTGGAGATTTTTCTCTTCTCCCTGCTTATTACCTGAAGTTACACAGGAAGTTCAGAGAAAGAAGATTATAAAAATGTTTGGTGCAGATTAATGATTCCATCTTCTACCCTTGATCTGCAACATGCATGCAACTAGGAGACAGCTGGAAGGAAAGCAGGTATATTTCAAATTATCCAGATGCTCCTGGATTCCTATCTGAGCTGTGCACTGATAAATAGTTTCATAGATAAATTGGCAACTCAACACATTGTGTAATACCTAGAGGGAGCAAATAATCAATATTTGCCATATTTGATACCAGATATGAGTTCTTGGAGGCTTTGGGGTTGCCTCAGTGCTGCCCCCGTACTGCCTCAATTTTTTGTGTTCTCTCCAAACACTAAAAGTGCCTATAGTAAAGCTGCTCTACTTGATAATGACAGAATTTCTTTTTGCTGCTTGAAAGTTATAGCAGGTGAGATTGCAGGACATGGAAGACCTTATCAATTTAATTTCCCATGGAATAGTAGCCTTGCATGGATGAGTAATAACCAGTCTTGAAAAGGATGAGCTTCAAATCATCATAGGAAAGTAAGACCCCCCAGACATACATCTTCAGCTGTAAAACAAATGGGCTGGAAAGGAAATAGAGAGCCTCTACTGGGAACAAGAAACATTGATTCATTAGTGTAATTTAAAAGAAAAAGAAAGAGAGAGAGAGAGAGAGAGAGAGAGAGAGAGAGAGAGAGAGAGAGAAAGAGAGAGAGAGAGAAAGAGAAAGAAAGAGAAAGAAAGAAAAGAAAGAAAGAAAGAAAGAAAGAAAGAAAGAAAGAAAGAAAGAAAGAAAGAAAGAAAGAAAGAAAGAAAGAAAGAAAGAAAGAAAGAAAGAGAAAAAACGAAGAATCCAGTTTTCCCCTTTGGCACATGGTGGTTACTTTGCCAAGGAGTAGACAACAGGGAATTCAGGATTTGGGAAAATGCACAGTGAACTTGCCAACATCATCTTGAATTCTTTCCTGTCTCCCCTTTCATTGCTTCATTTACAGAAATTCAGAAGATGTCCCACATCTATTTTGCTGTGCTTTTCTTCCACTCTACCTTGCACCGAGGCCTACATTTTGGTCACATTAACTCCTTGAAGTGTCCCTCAAATTGTGCTCCTGTCTTGCTTGTCTCTGGGTCTTTAGTCCTGCTTTTCCCTCCTCCTGGAGCACCTGTCCTTACTTCTTACCTGGCTAATTCCCCCTCATCCTTTAGGTTTTTGCTCAGACATGATCCCCTCTGGGAAGATTTTCTCACTAGGCTGGATTGGCTGTCCTTCTTGACTCCCATCACAATGTTCCAACACAGATAAAGATTGGTTTAGGAGTCCGTCCACCTCCTTCTCAAGACCACAAGCTCCTTGAGCACACTCAGAGCCAAGTTTGATGCTCTATGTGTCTGGTCAAATTCTGCACCTGGAGCAGGAGGTGTTCAGTTCACAGTATTTGAAGGAAAGATGAATGATGAGATGAATGAGTGCATTTTAGTTTCAAAAAAGGCTTCCCTGGAAGCAAACTTTGATGACTATGATTTAGCCATCTTCCTTGAACATCTGCCTATTGTCTTTTATACAGTTCATCAGATAACTCAATCAGCTAAGTATCTGCCAGACAGTGGGTGTTCAATGTTATCTGGCAAAGAGATGACCTGGTCAGACCTCACTTTTCTTCCCTGGATTTGTTGGACAACCGGTCTCCCTGTCCTCAGCTATTACCCATAGTGATCTTTCCAATACAATCATCTGGTCATGTCATGCACTAGCCTGGCATCCTCCCACGACCCCTCACTTCCAGTTGATTCATGTCTCCATACCTTAGCAAGACATCCAAGTCTTTTTGTGGTTGGAAACCAAATGGTCTTAATTAATCAGTGTTCTTCAGAGAAACAGAATCAGAGATTTATTATGAGGAATCCGTTCACGTGATTGTGGAGGTTGAGAAGTCTCATGATCTGCCATCTGCAAGCTGGAGACCCAGGCAAGCCAGTGCTATAATTCAGTCCAAGTCCAAAGGCCTGACAGGCAAGAAGCCTAGGATGTAATCTCAGTTCAAAGACCAGAGAAGATGAGATGGGATGTTCCAGCTCAACAAGGAAGGCAGGGAGCGAAAAGAAAAAATTGCTCCTTCCTCCAGCTTTTGTACTAATCAGGCCTCCAGAAGGAATTAAGATGGAAAGCAAGAGAAGAAGGGAGAGTAGAAAAAAATAGATATTTAAAACAAATTTGGCTCATTTTTATTATCTTAGACTTGGAATTGCAAGGTGGTCGTATTATCAAGAAAATATGTGTTAGCTTAGTGAGATGGAGACACAGATACTGTTCTTAACTAGGTACTAAGGCCAAGCTCAAATGTCACCTCCTCCATGGCCATGTCTGATCATTCCAGCCTTTGTTTTGCTTTTTCTAGTCTGAATAAAATTGGCATCTCTAGCTTGAGCCCTTAATTGATGACTATCTATCTTAATTAGTGCCTTTTTTCATGTCTCTGCAGTGGGCTCTCTGCCCACTCTGGACAGATGTCCTGCCTTATGATAAATATAGTCTCACAGCAGATAGCACCAGGCTGGGCACTTCATGTGATGATCGACTGATACCAAAGCATGTAGACACCCCTGGCCACAGTATTATATATGTGGTCTTCATTTGATTCTTTCAACAACCTTCTAAATGTAGATATTGTTTTTCAATTGAGAAAATTGAGAGGTTAAATCACCTGCCCAAGGGCCGCATAGTTCATTACAGATAAAACTGGAAGCCTACCAGGATTTAGCCTGTGCTATTTCTCCTGTACCCCTGACTTGAAGAATGTGTTCCTGGAAGAGGAATACTCAGAGCCAGGCTCAGTGGCCATTGATGGTGGACATGGAATCCTGCTTCTGAAACGATTTCCATTCTGAGGCTCTTACATATGCTACTGCTTCAAACTGACTTCCAAGTATGAGCAGCAGGTGCTTTTTCACCTCAGAGGCCATTAGGAGGTCATGATGGGGAACTCTGGATCCCATAATTGCACCAAAGTTTACTGGATGGGAATAGGACAGGGCTGTTTGCTCTTCTGTGCTGTCTTTTAGGACACAGAATGGCTGGGGGAAAAACAGAAACAAGGCAGGCAAGGAGTGTGATGTTCTCGCCAGTGGTAGACCTGATGTCCCTTCCCTCGAGCTCATCGTGTGTGGCAGATGAGCATTCTAGAGCAAAAAATTGCATGTCCTCCTTGTTTAAGGAAAAACTCGTTATTTCCAGACATTTACATTTATTTATTTATTTATTTATTTATTTATTTATTTAATTTATTTATTTATGAGAGTCTCGCTTTGTCACCCAGGCTGGAGTGCAATAATGTGATCTCAGCTCACTGCAACCTCTGTCTCCCAGGTTCAAGTGATTCTCCCACTTCAGCCTCCCGAGTAGCTGGGAATACAGGAGCCCGCCATCATGCCTGGCTAATTTTCATATTTCTGTAGAAACGGGGTTTCACCATGTTGATCAGGCTGGTCTTGAACTCCTGACCTCAGATGATCCACCGGCCTGGGATTCCCAAAGTGCTAGGATTACAGGCATGAGCCACCGTACCCAGCCCAGATATTTGCATTTAAAAGTTCTTTCTTGATAAGAAAGAACATCATGGTTTTTGAGACGCTTAATATTATGCGTCAACTTGACTGAGGTAGGAGATGTCCAGATGGGTTGTGAAACGTTATTTCTGGGCATGTCTGTAAGGGTGTTTCTGGAAGAGGTGGGCATTTGAATTGGTGGACTGAATAAAGAAGACCCACCCTCACCAATGTGGGCAGGCATATTCCAATTCATTGAGGGCCCAGATAGGACAAAAAGAAAGGGAAAATTCTCTCTCTCTTGTTGAGCTGGAATATCCATCAGCTCCTGCCCTCAGACATCATTGCCCCTTGTTCTTGGACCTTTATTTATTTTGGTTGTTGTTTTCTTCTAAGTTCTTATTTTGAAGTAAGTCTAGACTTACATATGTGCACAAATGGTACAGAGAATTCCCTCAGCCTTTTCACCTAGCATCCTCTAATGATAATCTTATGTAATCATAGCTTAATTATAGAAACCAGGAATTTAACTGTGATTTGATAGTATTAACCAATTACCATTTAACCCTTGGCAGTCTTCTAACTAATATATTTTTCTTTTTTTTCCAAGTTTTATTTTAGGTTCAGGGGTAAAAGTGCAGGTTTGTTACATAGGTAAACTTGTGTCATGAGGGTTGTTTATATAGATTATCTCATCACCCAGGTATTAATCCTAGTACCTATTAGTGATTTATCCTGATCCTCTCCCTCTTCCCACCTGCCACCTTCCAAAAGGCTCCAGTGTGTGTTGTTCCCTTCTATGTGAGTCTTTAGATTTAGGTTGGGGGTTATAACATCAGTTCTCCTGGTTCTCAGGCCTTCAGACTCCCTGGAGAATATTGACTAATATTTATTTTTACATTATTTGTTTTTTCAACAAAGAATTGTAAAGAAGATAAAAGCTGCTTATATAGAAAGAGGCTAGAGGAAACAAATGTTACTATGTAACTAGTGGTTATCTCTGTTAGAGAGGCTTTTAGTTTTTAAACATACTTGGGATCATGGTTTATTTGTGTACAATTTTGAAACTTGTTTTATTCATTTAATACTTCATTACTTCTTATGTCCTTATTCTTTGTGAGCATAATTTTTAATGACAGCATCATAATTACTTTATAGACATGCCATAATTTGCTATCATTTCTTTTACATTGGACACTTAAATTGCTTACAGTGGTGTTTCACTGAGTGCCTAGTAGCTGTATTGATGGTTTTGCTCTCTTAGTGGCTACTGGGAGGTTACCCAATGTCAGTCACCTAAGGCCATCTTGAATAGTCATTGCCCAGTGGCATTCTGAGTTTCTATGTATTTGTCACCCAGTGATACCCCATGAGCTCTTGCAAATCTCCCCTGGGAAGTCCTTATAGCTGAACAAGAGTCCATGAGGATTTCAAACATAGTCTTCAGCACATTTACGCTTTCAAGGAATCAATTGTCCTTCTCCAACTAAGTTTTCTGAATTAATGCAGTTCTCCAGGCCTATGGGGAAATGAGATCTCTTATTTAATGATGTGCCATCCTCATGTACTGCTGCTTTCCACTTCACCCAACAGAGGTTTAATAATAATATTCTCTTTTGTTTGTTTTCTTGTGGATTGTTCTTGTGGAATAATGATGTTCGCACCTCCAGGACAGTTAATATCCAAGCCTGAAATGGAGACTGCATTGTTGAAAACATTGTGATTATGTAAATTGAATCAAACTTTCCTCTCTGGCAAAGTTTGTTGCCATCCTTTTGAATTCATTCAGTGCTTTATTCTTACCACTATCTCAGTAGAGTAGGCTGGTAAAGTTACTGCTGTATTATTATGAAATGAAATTGAGGCCAGGTGCGGTGGCTCACGCCTGTAATCTCAGCACTTTGGGAGATCGAAGCAGGCGGATCACTTGAGGTCAGCATTTTGAGACCAGCCTGGCCAACATGATGAATCCTCGTCTCTACTAAAAATACAAAAATTATCTGGGCATGGTAGCAGGCGCCTGTAATCCCAGCTACTTGGGAGACTGAGGCAGGAGAATCTCTTGAACTTGGGAGGCAGAGGTTGCAGTGAGCCAAGATCATTCCATTGCACTCCTGCCTGGGCTATAGAGTGAGACTGTGTCTCAAAAAAAAAAAAAAAAAAAGGAAATTGAGACATGCCACAGAAGTGAGAAAGATTTTCAAGTAAACAGCTATGAAATCATTCCGATTCAGTTGAGGGGCCCATCCACTTGGCTCTTTGGCCTTGAGAGCAACATATGCTGCTATCCTTCATGTGCTCCTCTGGTTTCCTGGGCTTGCCTTCCTTGGAGAAGTACATTCTCTGGGTCTTCTCTATGTCTCATAATCTGAAATGGAAATTATGAAACATTTAGAGACCTTGGAGCCAAAGATGAGCCTCAGTACTAGTAATGCTATTGATGAGAAAATAACATCAATGATGTGGACGCATTGCATTTTCTTAGTCTGGTGGACAGCAACTTTGGAAAACTTTGCTATTCATATTGATCTGGATCATATGGTGTAAAACAAATGAATGTTGTTGCTGTGCAACCACAGCTTCAAGACAGTTGTTTGTCATCAGTATGCTGCCACGAAGCCCCTTTGGTGTGCAAATTCTGAATCTGCTTAAAGCAATGGCTTTTAATCAATTTTTGGATTATGGATCTCTTTGGGACTCAGTGGATCCTCTGGAAGAAAAAGCTGTATACGCCCACATTTCTTTACAGAATTTCATGGAGTTTACATAGCCCCTGAAGCCAAGTTAAAGCAAAGCAAAACAAAACAGTAAAAACCCTTCTGAACAGGTCCAAGTACTGTCTAGAAAAGGACACCAAGGACCAGGAAAATAAGTGGTTCATTTAAGTCTGTTTAGCAAGGTACCAACAGAGTTGAGACTAGAATTCAAGCTACTAAACATTGCTTTTTCCCAATTTTAATGACTTGGTTTTTTAAGTGACATATAACCAGGGATTATATTCAAAATATTGATCAGTCAGTATAGCTCAGGAACATAGCAGATCTGATGAATCCATTGATTATCTCATCACTGGGGGTCCTTGCTTGAAGGCACATGTTCCCTGAGATAGGAAAAGGCCTGGGAAATAGCCAAGACCTTAACTCCAAGGGGCAGATTTCTAAGCACAACAGCAGCAGCTGATGTGGCAGGCAGGGCCATGATCTGCCCAGGTCAGCAGTTTGCTTCTCCATCAACAGGATTGGGCATCCAAGCCTGAATCTGAAACGGGGCCCACTTGGTGCTGACAGCCTGACCATCAGCTACCCTGAGCTCAGAGATGATTCTTTGAATAATGTGCAGTTTAAGGTTTGCTGGGAGACAGAGCAATTGATTCGGCTTTCCTAGGCAAAGACTTCAAATTAGGCAATTGAGTTTTGGATGTGGTTTAAACCATAGTCTCCAGAGAGTCATATACAGCAACATCAGCCTTAAGAATCCAGCATGTAGACAATGCTGGCAGGGTCTGTTGTGTGGTTTGCGGAATCTCTTTCTCTGTGAGATGCTTCCCACGAAGCAAGAATTCCCATCCTCTTAGGGTTAGCAAACATTAACTCTGTGATCAGATCCAGAACTCATCTAATACAAATCCAGTCCCATCTGCCCTGCTCATCTGCCCCCTTTCCCTCCATTTTATAGTTATGGAAACAGAATCTCAAGGAAGAAAAGTCATGAACTCAAGGTGTTGCAGATTTTGTGTTGAAACTCAGTTCTACAGCTTCAAGCCCAGTGTTATTCACATTGCTTGATTAGTGGGTGTGATGGTTAACATTGTCAACTTGATTGGATTGAAGGATGCAAAGTATTGTTCCTGGGTATGTCTGTGAGGGTGTTGCTAGATGAGATTAACATTTGAGTCAGTGGACTGGGAGGGGCAGAACCACCCTCATCTGGGAAGGCACCATCCAATCGGCTATCAGCGCAGCTAGAAAAAGCAAGCAGAAGGTGGAATGAGCTGACTTGCTGAGACTTCTGGCCTTCATCTTTCTCCCATGCTGGATGCTTCTTTCCCTTCCTCCTACCCTTGAACATCAGACTTCAGGCTTGTGGACTCTTGGACTTATACCAGTGGTTTGACAGGGGCTCTTGGGCCTTTGACCACAGACTGAAGGCTGCACGATGTCGGCTTCCCTACTTTTAAGATTTTGGGACTCAGACTGAGCCACTACTGGTGATTCCTCATCTTGCACACGGCCTATCCTGGGACTTCACTTTGTGATCCTGTGAGTCAATTCTCCTTAATAAACTCTCTTTCATTCATAGATAGATATATACGCGCATAAATACACACACACATTTATATACATATACACATATATACACATATATATATGTATGTACACACATACATATATACATATATCTCCTATTAGTTCTGTCTCTCTAGAGAACCCTGACTAATACAGTGGGTCTTTTCAAAAATACCATCTTTAAAAAGGTACTTTTGTAGCAACTTTTAAAAACACATTCTCTTCTATTCCTTTATGTATTTTACGGCAAAACATTTTAAAAGTCTTAAGTCAGAGCAGATTCAGTGGGATCGTACCCTTGCAGGGAAGTCAACACTGCCTCCTTGAAAATATACCCTTTAAAGTGAATTTACCTGATTTTGCAGTGGACAAAATTGTTTGGGGTTGCATGTAAGCAAAGGTCCTATGCCCTGGGGTCTTACCTCACCAATGCTGCAGAGGATCATTCTGAGGCCAGGCCATAATTTGTCCAGTGATGCATGCAACTCTGAAGGATTCCAAAGCATTTTATTGTAGCATTTTATTGCCCTAATCTTTTCAAGATGACAAAGGAGATATTTCCTGCACCCTAGTGTTTCTCAACACAAATATTAGCTTGGAGTGCTTCATTCTATTTCACCCTCCAAAGGAATCTGTTATTGAAATTTTGGAAACAGAGATGAACAAACCCATCTCCCAATCCATTTACTGCAATTCCTAATTACTCCATGCTGTTTGTCTTTCTAGGACATTTTTGTGTTCAAGTTGATGTCTGGAGTAGGTCAAGTTCTCTGGGTTATGTTAACAGGATTATCACAAATCCTCTCTCTAATAGTTCTGCAGGGATTGGCATTTATCAAACTACTGGTTTCAGCTGCCACATTCTCCATGTTCATGATATCTGCATATGAAAACTAGAGTTCTATTTGCATAGGGATTAAAACATGGTATGAGTTTTCCTATAGCTTATGTTCCCCAATGTAGAGGCAAAAATGGGCTACCTTTTCTATGTGCTGTCAGTTTTATTTATGGCTTAAAATATAGCAATTTTTATTTATATTTTTATGATTATAAAAGTGGTATATACTCATTGTAAAATTTGGAAAATGGAAAATAAGAACAACCTCTCCACAATCTTACCACCAATTCCATTTTGCTGTGCTTACATTCCTTCTGTTTCCCCCAGAAATTATCTGCATACAGCATATAAATTTTATCCTTTTATTTAACATGACAATATATGCCTTTTACAATGTTTTATTTTTATTTTTATTTTTTATTTTTTATTTTTTTTAATTTTTATTTTTATTTTTCTTTGAGATGGAGTCTCGCTCTGTTGCCCAGACTGGAGTGCAGTGGCCGGATCTCAGCTCACTGCAAGCTCCGCCTCCTGGGTTCATGCCATTCTCCTGCCTCAGCCTCCTGAGTAGCTGGGACTACAGGCGCCCGCCACCTCGTCCGGCTAGTTTTTTGTGTTTTTTTAGTAGAGACGGGGTTTCACCGTGTTAGCCAGGATGGTCTCGATCTCCTGACCTCGTGATCCGCCCGTCTCGGCCTCCCAAAGTGCTAGGATTACAGGCTTGAGCCACCGCGCCTGGCCCTACAATGTTTTAAATACAATGTTTATATACCATTTTTAAGGGCTGCATCATATTCCGTAATGCGAGTACACCATAGTTAATCGGGAGCTACAGTGTTTCTTTTTATTGTTTTTGCTACTGTAGACATTACCGCTTTGAAGACTTTGTATAGACTAGATGTGGGTAATAGCCCTCAAATGCCTCCTCAGAAGTGGCATAACTAGTCCAAAAGGTTCTTTTTTGAGGTTCTTGATGTAAACGACTGGTTTACTCTCTAAGATAGTTGAATCAGTTTATACAGTCACTAGCATATTATAAGAATGTTTATTACATGCCAGTTTCACCAGATCTGAGATACAGATACATACATATACCCATTCACATGCATACATATATGTACACATTATATTTATTTCTTTTCAAATTTTACAGGCAAGAGTCATCTCTCATTGTTATATAAATGTAAACATATTTGGTTACAAATGGGGTCAAACTTTTTCCATATAATTTTTTTTTTTTTTTTTTTTTTTTTAAGAAAGAGTCTTGCTCTGTTGCCCAGGCTAGAGTGCAGTGGCCTGATCTTGGCTCATTGCAAGCTCCGCCTCCCGGGTTCACGCCATTCTCCTGCCTCAGCTTTGAGTAGCTGGGACTACAGGCGCCGACCACCATGCCCAGCTAATTTTTTTGTATTTTGTTTAGTAGAGATGGGGTTTCACCGTGTTAGCCAGGATGGTCTCAATCTCCTGACCTCGTGATCCACCCGCCTCAGCCTCCCACGGTGCTAGGATTACAGGCGTTATTTTTTAACTAACTATATTTCTTTTTCTGTGAACTATCTCTTCCAGTCATTTCATGGGTTGCATTTTAAGATTGAAGCTGAGCACCATGAGAATGCCATTGTACCAGCTTGTTTGTCTATAAGACAACAGAACTTCAAAGCCACGAGGTGCCTGCCTTTCTTCTAATCAAGTAGACTCTACTAGTCATCCGTAGAGATGCATGAGCTTGGAGCATTTCCTTGTATTTAAGCTGAGGTAAGTTTTCCCATGTATGACTGCAGAAAACGTGGCTTAAATGAACCCCTACAGAAATGCCAAATGTCCTGCTAGCCATGGGGTCTCGTTTGGAACAACTGAAAGAACGCTCTGTCATCAGCCTGGAGGTCATTCTGAGAGGTGGGCAATCACAAGAGCTCATCTAGCACAGTGGAGGGGTTCTGCAAAGATCTTGCACCACAGATGCCTGTCATGAGAGGACTGTGCCTGAGGCCTTGGTTTAATTGGCATCTTCCTGCTCCTTCTCTGCTCCCATGGAAAAGCAAATCAACTTGGAACATTTAAATGGAGCTTTCTCTGAAGTCTCCTGCCCAGTGTTCTCTCTGAGAAATAAAAGATCCATCTTGAGGGGCTTAAGTAACTGGAAATATATGACACTTGGCATTTCCAGCTTCATGGAAAGGAATCAAAGAGAAAGGAGGGTGGGAACGGCTGCTTTTTGCATAGCCGTCATCCCCTCAGTGGATCAGTACCCTTCCCAATTGTGCTTGCGTGCCTGTATGTGTATTGTGTGTGTTGCGTGTGTTCTTGGTTGACAAAGTTCAACTGCTTTGTAGAGCACCAAAGAGTGAAATTAGTCAATATTAAATTTTAGAAAGTTAATGTGATCATTTCATTAATTCCTTGCATTTAATTTAAAAAACAAAAGTGCCCTCCTGTACTTACATGCTGCCAAGACTTGAAACAGACATTTACTGTCTTAAGAAAACTGAGGTCTGGGAGAAGTCGTTTATCAAACTCTGAAGGTAAGTTGAACTATTGGTCTCTAAATTTCTTTGCAAATCATATTTTGGATACTTTTAGACTTTATGACCCACCCTCAGAAGGAGACAGCCTTTGATATGTTTTTCCATATTAGGATCTCATCTGCTTATAATCTGTTGTCTAGTCTCCTTGTGACCAGGGATATTGCATATTTGAGATGGATGGCTGGGTTAGGGGTACAATCTGTGACTTGGTAGCAGTTTTTTCTCTTTATGAGCCCAGAGTTAAGGTTTTCTTTATTAGTTCTACATGGAAACTGTCCCAGATACAGTCACCATCTCTTTTTGACCACAACCCAGGGTGGTATATTTTGAGGCTCTGTAGAGCTTCCCATCTGATTTTAGTTTAAATTGACACCCCACATAAAAATAAGTTGAGATGTCCATTTACCAGCACGAAGTTCTGGGAACTGAAGTCCCATAAAGAGCTTAGATCACATGGCCAGGTCAAAACAAGAAATAAATCTGTGTGTACTTACAGCTGGAGGCCACCAAAATTATGTGTGTGGGTGGTTTCTTATGGGATAGAGGGAAGATAACTCAAAAACAAAATACAAAAACAATAAATCCCAGTATTTCCTTTTGAGCATGGAATAAATTTGGAAAAATTCATTCAGTCATTCATTCAGTGTTTATTGAGTGCCCTGATATGCCAGCCTGCAATTGTGCCTGGCACTAACAACAGTGAGACAAGATGATGTGTGTTTTGTCAGGGTTCAAGGTTCACTGCAGGGGCCACAGGTTAAAGTAGGTGCTAAAAGAAAAAACAGTAAGCAGGCAAAGGGATACCTGGAGAGCTTGAATCTTGGAGAGAGTGCAGATTCTCAGGCTGCAGCGATGTAGATTAGTTTTGTATCACAAATTGTGTTACACAATATCACAAACTTAATAACTCCAAACAAGACAGATTTATTCTCTTACCGTTCTGGAGGTCAGAAGTCCTAAAATGGGTGAGCAGGGCGACATTTCTTTCAGTTGTTCTTGGGGAGAATCACTTCCTTGCCTTTCCTAGCTTCTAGAGGCCGCCTGCATTCCTTGGCTCAAGTCCACTCTCAACACTGCAAAGCCAGCAGCACAGTATCTTCTAATCTCTCTCTCTTTGTCCCTGTGCTTCCCTTGTCACACTGACTTTTGTATAAGGACCCTCATGATTATATTGTGTCCATCTGGCTAGATAATCCCATCTTGAGATAAAATGGGATAATCTCCCATCTCAAGATCCTTAATTACATCTGCAAAGTCTCTTTTGTCATATAAAGAGCATATTCACAGGTTCTGGAGGAGGACTATCATATAGGCCATAGTATAATAGCAAGGAAAGTGGATATTTTCGATAACAATATAGATTATCCTTTATGGTTATTTGTCTTTGGGATAAGGACAAAAGGAGAAGAGGATAGTGATTCCTCTCAAGCTCCATCTTGGTGCTCCTTCCCCTCCAAGATCAGAATACACGTGGATGGTTATGTCCAATGCA
This sequence comes from Rhinopithecus roxellana, assembly GCF_007565055.1. Lineage (NCBI taxonomy): Eukaryota > Metazoa > Chordata > Mammalia > Primates > Cercopithecidae > Rhinopithecus > Rhinopithecus roxellana. Next base: position 32,454,126 of record NC_044559.1, read on the forward strand.
ATTGCAGAGAGGGGAATTACAAATAAAGGGATGAAAGGCTGGGGGACCCCTGATTTAGGGGAACTCTCATGGGAAATAACTATAGTCAGTGAAAGTGCAGTCTCAGGCAGGCCCACATTAATAAGCCCTTAATTAGTGTGCTTAGGGAGGAAGGCGCCATGTTGACTGAGGCACGATGGGCATTTCTTCCAAAGGATTGCTTTTGGGCTTACTCTGTTGGGTCTATGGGGCAGCACAGTGAGCCAGTTAGCTCTCCTGTCACCAGGCCGATGAAGAAGTCTCTCCTATCACCCTTCCCCCACCCGACACACATATGCACCAACACAAACACAGGCATACTCACTAGCATACATATGCAGACACAGACACACACTTTCACATTTATGTACATATACGTGGTGATCTTTCCCCTACAAATATTTTTAATTGGTATAATTAATATAGTTAATGTTTTTGAGCAGTTTTAGACTTATAGAAAAGTTTAGCAGCAAGTATAAAGAGTTCCAATATTCTCCCTCATCCCCCACAATTTCCCTTCTTCTTAACTTCTTGCGTTTGTTAAAATTGATGAGCCAATATTAATATATTATTATTAAGTAAAGTCTATAGTTTACATGAACATTCACTCTTTGTATGATACATTCTGCAGATTTTTGACAAATGTATAATGACGTGTAGCCACCATTACTGTACCACACACGATAGTTTTACCAGCCTAAAAATTCCCTGTGTTCTACTCCCATCATTTAAAATATTTCTCTTCTGGGAAGTTCAGCAAAGTTTTGAACCCCTTTTCACTAATTAATATGTAGCTTCTCCCAGACTCTATAGTCTAGTGTTCTTGAGTGTGGTGTGCCTTATCACGCTATATGAGAATAGTTCAAGCTTGTAGCAGAAGCTTTTACTTCTTTTAGCAGAATTAGCAAAAGCTTTTACTTGTAAGGGATTTCTTTTCTGTCCTGAGGTCAGTGGTATACTGAGCCTGCTCATACTTGGCCTGTGAGACCTCACTGTATGCATTTCTTTCCAACTCTGAGTTCAGAGAGGTCCAGCTGATAGTCTGAAATCAGTCATGGTAGAAGACCATGGGACATTTAGACCATGGACATCAGCAAATGCTACAAATCAGGGTTTGTTTTTTCCCTCTCAGAGAGCCAGCTATTAAACATTGACCAGACACTTTCTGGAGTTCTCCCTTTGTCTGCCTCTTCATGGCTGCGAAGTAGCAAAACTAAAGCATTTGCCTGGGATTCAGAGATGGAAGCCATAGGCTGGGTCAACTCAGTGGTCTGTGTCCTTGATGAGTTTGTAGAGAAGCACCATCCCGCAAACCCCGGACTATTCATCTATGGACTTATCAACAGAAAGATAAACTATATTGTTTAAGCTGTAGTATTGTGAGAACTTTTTGTTGTAGTTGCTTATCCTGTACCCATGAATTAGAGTCAGCTAATTCTTGCCTGTGTACTTTTGCCCAACACTCATTCACCTGCCCCCCTCCCAGATTTAGAATGATAATGTACATGTAAGATGCATCTATTGTTACTCTTTACAATCCATTTTCTAAAAGAAGCTAGAATGACCTTTTAAAATATTAATCAGATCACTGATGAAAACCTTAAAATGTTCCAATGGCTTCTTATTGATCAAGCCCCTCTTTGCCCTTCCTGCCCCCTCTTATGTCTTTCTCCCTCTCACTTACCAGGTTCTGGTGATGCTGGTCTTCCTTCTGTTTCTGGTACCATTGAGCCTGCCTGCCTGTGGCACCTTGCACTTGACATTTCCTCTGCTAGGAGTTAGGCTGACTCTTTATCGTCTAGGTACTACCTCTTCCCTGAGCCACCAACCTCAAGGGGCCTTTCTCACTGCTTTTTATTTTCTAATTTTTATAGTATAAGATAGCATTTGTCATCACCTGAAAGGATTTTGTTATTGATTGGATTCCTTATTTATAACCTGTCCCTCCTCAGCCAGATCATAAGATCAGTGAAGGGACATCTGTCTATTGTATCTACTTTTAAGCACCATGTGTATACTGGTGGATGACCAGCGTAGACACTCAATAAATATTTGCCAAGTGAATACCTGATTATCCAAAAGAACAGTATCAGCCTTGACTCTGTCCTCAAAGAGCTTCAAATCCATCTGCTGGTGACTTTGAAGCCAGGCTGTCAGTAAGATGAGGGCAGTTTCTCATGGCACACTCTGTGACACAGTCTGCAGGGACAAACTTCACTTTACAAAGCAAGAATTAATTACAGTACCAAAGTAACCCAATTTATTTATGTAAATTAATTGAATTTAACTTAATTTCCAACTAGACTGGTCCACTCACTAACCTCCGCCCGATTTAAGGAATTTTCCGCTTCATGAGAAGGTGAACAGAAAAAAATTGTTATTCATATTTTCATCAAGTTTATTAGAAACCAGGGATGATTCTGCAGCTATTGATGTCACAGGGGGGAAGAGAGAGAGGAGGGCAGTGGCTTTTCTGAGCTGATCTCTAGCCTGACTCAGTTGACTTTTACTAAATATCTTTCTTGGTGAAGCTGAAGAAGTTGTCTTGCTTTCATCAGCCTGAAAGGGAAGCTCATCAGCTGGAAGGTGGAACTTCTGGCAGCTGCTTCCCAAAAATCCCCTTGATTTGCACCGAAACATTCAAGCCCAGGTTTTGAAAAGATTGAAATGTCTTTAGAAATCTTTGCACTGTCTTTATTCCAGGGCTACTGCAGTGTCTGGCACTCCAGACTCAGACTGGCACAGAAACCTTCTACTCTGAATCACTGGTGCCTTTTCCATTAGCCTGTAGGTACCCACAGAATATGCAGAGAAGATGTCTCTTGCTGTGTTGATTTCCCTCATTCTCTCTACTCAGGAAAGGGAGAATATCCCCAGCCCCATTTCAAGCTGTCATTATGAACAGTAGTGAAGGAGTGGATTTGCCTAATAGCTGTCAGAGCTAACACCGGGCAGTGTCAGCAGCGGAGCTGGAGCTACCTTTGGTGGAGCAACTTTCCTCTTGCTCAATCCTGGGTTCCCTCCTACTGGTCTGAACCAGTGACGCAGATGGCAAGCGAAACAGGTGACTTACTCATCAGCTGCTGCTTCCTTCAGCAAATGGTGAGAATGAGCAACAGCTATCTTTTGTAAGGCTTGCCTGAACCCATGGAAATAGGGGGTAGGTGTACAGGGTTTGTTTCAAGGTGACGGTACTCAGGGAGGAGTCTTCTGTGAGCGACACAGGGAATTTGGTTTCTCTCCTTCATTACCATAGAACAGCTCCTCTGTATTGACGGTCTCCCTCACTGACAAACCATCAATAGGCTCTCATGATAGAGGTTTTCCAATGATAGAAAACACAAAATGTGAGAGTCCACTAATAAAAACCTTTAAATAAGTGCTCTAACTTTGGGCATTCCTATTTACGATTTATATTACTGTTTGCCATGGAAAGCAGTATGTGGAAAAATACCACGGAGCTTTATAGATTTTTCAACATTTTGGACAGAAATCCACTCTGTCTCCATTATTCCGCTCCATTATTGCAATCAAAGACTGCAAACACTTGGCATATGGGTTCACTTCCTATGCCTTTGCCACATCAGACATTGCTGAATGATCACAGCATTCTTTCTTGTTGATACAGTGGGAGAATCCCTCTGAACACAGTGTTCTCCACTATAATCGATCAGAAATGTCATGAAATGAAACCCATTTGCCATCCCTGTTCTAAGTTAGTGAGGCCTTACTGTACGTGTGTAAGCCCAGGTGTCCCCTGGAATGGCCTCAGCTGACATGCTCTATATGTTCTCATTTTCTAACTTTCAATTCCAGACTCACCTTTGCGGGGACACAGACTCCTGCCCAAAGTGAATCAAGTATCCTGTTTTTCTCTCTCACCAGTGTTTCTCTCTGGGGTCACTAAAGTGTGGACCAAAGGGGCAGCTGCAAAACCTTGCTGGGAGCAACTCTTTCTGTGGCCTTTAAAAGTCAAGTCCTAATAGGAAACCAGTGCTCCCAAAGACAAGCGCATTGGAAGCTAAATCTAGCTCAGGCATCCTTAATGAATCTGTGGTGCACAGATCTGGCCTTGAGCCATTTTCTGTAACATTCTCACTGATCTTATTTCAGAGAATAGTACCAGTTTTGCAGCAAATTACAAAGAAGGCCTGGTTTCTGAAATTAGCCAAAGGCCAATTAAGGTTTCTCAGGGTTCTTTCCGACTGCAGCATCATCATAAATGACTCTGTGGTGTAGTGGAGGACTGGCATTTTCTAAGCCAGTATCACATTTTGGGCGTGATTAAAATCTTCATCTCAGTTACCTGCCTGACCAACCGTCAGTAGCCATGAAACAAAAGGATTACAGTCAATTTACATCCATTAACAAAATGACTCAAAACCCTACCAGTTTAGCCTCAGTGGGGCTTAATCTGATTTTCAGAAGGGAAGAGGAGATGCACAATTAAAGGGAAGAGGAGATGCACAATTAAAGGAAAGAGGAAAGGGCAGAAAAGAAATTCAAATGAGAATTTTCTTTGAAGCCCAGGGCTTTTTTGGTTTGTTCATTTTCATAAGGATTGATTAAGTGCCTGTCGGGCTCTTATCACTACAGTAGACCCTGAAAGGGTACAGAGGAAGGAGAAAACGCTAACAATGCCTGTCCTTGAAATTTGCAGGGCGGTATGGGAGAAAGACCATATACTGAGGAAGCAGGCAGAGAACTAGCAAATTTGTGCTAGCAGGAATTTCTTCAACATCCTTTAAGTGCCTGGCACTGCTAAGAAAGAAAATAAGAAAAATGAAAAATCATATTTAAAGTCAATATTTAAATGACTCTTACCATGTGCTTTGCATTAAGGCTTTTGTAAGTGGTGACTCAGTCTTCACAACAACTCTATGCTGTGCATTCCATGGTTATTCCCATTTTTCAGATCAGCAAAGAAGCCCAAAGAAGCAGAGAAACTTGCCCAGGATCACAGAAATCAGCAACAGGAGCTGGGATTTGCACACAGTGAGTCAGGCCATAGAACCTGAGATCATAGTCATTATTCTCTCAAGGCCATGGGGTAGTTGAGGATTTGCATTCTCCCTGGGGAGGTAGAAGAGCTAGAGGTAGAGGATGAAAAAATGAAGGCAAGATGATGGTGTCAGGAAGAGGGAGGGACCTGGGCTAAACTTTGGGCATGGATGTGTACAGGGTGGGGATAAGCTCTGCACTGGTGGGAAGAAAAGGTTCCAGACCAAGAGAAGAGCAGGAGCAGAGGTAACTGAGAGCATGACTGCAGGTAGAGACTAAGGGGTTTGTAGCTGTTCAAGGAAGAGGACTCATTAAATCAAAGGCTGTATTCGTGCAAGGTCAGGGAATATAGCACTGGGGACAGAACAAGGACTTGGAATCTAACAGACCTAGGTTTAAAGTTTGACTTTACCACATGTTCCCTGAGTGATCTTGAGCAAGTTACCTAAGCTTTATTGACCAATTTCCCCAAAAGGAAAATAAGAAGAATGGCTATGGAAGAATAGGGAGAATATTGCATCTTGCAAGGAATTCACCTATTTACTTATTCAAAAATGTTCACTGAGTGCCAATCGTGTGCCATGTGCTGCCGTATATGTTGAAACAATGAACAAGAGTCACATGGTCACTACCTTCCTAGAGTTTGCATTGCAGCTGGTGAGGCAAACTAACACATAAGCAGAAAAAATTTCAGATTATGAGAGGAGTTTTGAAGAAAAACTCAGAAGGCACCTGGAATCAATGTCTTTTACAGTGTCTAGGACAATGTTTGGCATGTAGGATGCAAACATTTTACATGACACCAAGTAGCGCCATCTTGGAATTCAGCATATGAGAGGAAACCATGGTGTCAGATCCCTTCACTATCCACTCAGAAGGCATTTCTCCTTTCTCCCTTCCTCCTTGCTTAAAAATATTTACTCAAGATTCATCTTCCAACAAAGGAAAATATCCCCACTTCTTTCAAAGCACATGGCAGCTAATCATGGTAATCCCATTTGCCTTGCCAGGGACTGGTTTAGGGGAAGTCATATGATTCAGGTCTGACAGAGAAGATGTGAGGGGAATTCCACAGAGGGGACTTCTGGATAAGAGTTTCTCACTCCAAAAACAATCAACCAGACAAAAGGCACTTAGAGAAAAATGGGCTCTTCTCTCTCCAGCTTATACTTGCATATGACCGTCAAAAATGTTGTATGTAGTTTTCTTAGGGCCATGAAACAGCCAATCTAGAGATCAAGCTAGCATGCTGAATGTGACAGCAAAGAAGGGTGGAAAGAATATGACTTGATGAGGCTGGTTTGAACACCGAATTAGTCCCCTTGGGAACACTCCATCATACATCCCATGTCAGATAAGATACAGAACATGGCGGTACTTACTGTTGAGGCCATTGGGATTAGATTTTCTGTTATTGGCAGCCAAGAAATCCTGACAAATAGAAGCATAATTTGGGAACGTTGAGAGATCATAGGACCAGGGTTTGGTTCTTCCTAAGGGTTGTTGATAATAGAAGAGGAAGACAGTAAGACTCTTTTTTTTTTTTTTTTTTTTTTGAGACGGAGTCTCGCTCTGTCGCCCAGGCTGGATTGTAGTGGCCGGATCTCAGCTCACTGCAAGCTCTGCCTCCCGGGTTTACGCCATTCTCCTGCCTCAGCCTCCCGAGTAAGCTGGGACTACAGGCGCCTGCCACCCCGCCCGGCTAGTTTTTTCAAGCCTGTAATCCCAGCACTTTGGGAGGCCGAGACGGGCGGATCACGAGGTCAGGAGATTGAGACCATCCTGGCTAACATGGTGACAGTAAGACTCTTATTGATGTGCAGCTTTGGAAGATCATACCCATATTTGACAGAAAATTCCTTAAAAGAGCAAAGTCTTTCTTATTTCCATGGGTTGGATGAATGTCTTCTGAGGACTCCACTCCTCAAATGTGGGCAGGCATTGCGCTGTGGGAAGCCCCAAATGGATGCTATACATTTCCAAGAGATCATTTTCTACTGAAACGTGGAAAAAAACTCAGAAATGCAACTTCATGAGTTGACTGTATGGATTTTCACTGCTTTTTTTCTCAGTGCCCAGAACAGTAACTAACCCAGAGCAGGGGCTCAAATATCTGCAGAATTTATAAATAAGTGCATTGAAATAAACATGAATATGTTCTAGAATTACATAAGCAGAGCATGAATTTTAAAAATCCGAACAGGTAAGCAAAATAGAGTATGTCTTTATATTTTCTATCACAAATAGCACTTGGTAAAATGTTTAAGGTGCTGTCTCTTAGGAATAGTTCACCATATATTGCTAGAACCATTTTCTAGCGCTGTTTCCTGGATCACGTTCCTATGCAGATAGTCCCCAGATCTCCAGGCCAGCCACAGCTCTGAATGTGAGGAAATACCTGAACAATTTCTTCTCATGTCCTTTTCCATAATGCATGCCTGCATCTTTAGTCAAGGATAACTAGAAGGAAATAGGATCTTGAAGGGCGTGGTTGGGTGGCCTTTGATAGTGCTATTTTTCTCATCTGATCAGGTCTCCCCTTGCTTACAGGATCCCTCCCTATCTTCCAAAGCCTGGCTGGAAGCCCTTTCAAGTTTTCCTCACTTCCCAGGCCAGAGTGAGCTAACTCTTATATCTCATAATCTGCATAATATGTTATCTATCATTGGGCATTAAACTATCAAACAGTAGTACAGGACGAAGCCAGATGGAGCCCACATTCTTTTTCCCCAACAGGATATTCACTCTTAGAGGCAGGAGCTAGGTGCTTTGTTTTTTCATATTTCCTATTGTACTTATAATATCTCTGGGTTGAGTCCTGGTTGTGTCACTTTCCAGCATATTCATAGAGTTTTCTGAGCATCATTATAAAATATCTACTGTTCTAGTAGATGTATAAGGTTATTGTAAATATTAAAGAGATAAAAAGTGTGAAGAGGCTTGTATAATATCCAGTTTGCATTCAAAGATTACTCTACTGTTATTAGCATGTGGCAGGTGCCTAATTCTTGTTTAAGGATTTATCAAACGATGCATTGTCTGATTGCTGAGATAGACTCAACTCTCTTGCCTTATCGAGATAGTGGTACTCTACTGCATTTCAAACATGGAGTTTTAAAACCCTGCTCTGAAATTATTAGGAGAAACCAGTGGTTTTAGGGAGATGGAAACCCAGAGTGAAGCTGGGCCAGCCTCTGCCCTCTCTGGTCACCAGCTCTTGGCTTGACAGGAGGCCCAGGACAAGAAGGAAATTAAGTACAGAGATGAAGTACAGAGTTGTCAGAGGCTGTTGGGGACAGCAAGGCCTGTACCATGAGCAGTGTCCTCTGGAAGGTGAGACAGTTAGAATCTGGGCACCCAAGGACCTCACGGAGGGTCATGCAATGAAGAAGCCTGAGAACCATCAGCCCTCCAGAGGGAAGTGACTGACACACAATAGCCAATTCCTTTACTCAGTCTTTGATATTGATCCTGTCTCACCATGAGAGTGCAACTGGAAGAATGGGGCAGGAGACCCACGCTTGTTATCACACTGTTATCACTGAGCATAAACAAAACTACTGAGATGCCAGCAACCAAAGAAGTCATTGACTCTTTGCTCGCTTCGCCAGCCTGAGTCCTGGGGCATTGGGGGTGACCCCTAACTTGTACACTTCTGAAGTTCAGTCACAACACAAAGCCTACCTAGAACATGCGGGTGGTGATGGACTGGCAGAGCTGGGTGATTCTTCAAAGGCCATTGACAACACCCTCCTCATTACAGAGATGGGGAAACTGAGGCCCACAGCAGAGAAGGGACTTGTACAAATCCCATGGCCCACTGATGTTAAATTCAGACCTGATTCTTCTTCTTACATTCTTTCCAATCCTAAATGTAGTTAGAAGCACACTTTCACTCTGTAAGATAGAAAATGGTCTCTGATCACAAAAGTGGATTCTATATAACCAACCCAAGAAAAATAAAACATTTTAGTATGTATTTGGCCTGAATTCTAAAAGATCTTAGACCATGGAGGAACAGATGGGTTAACTCTTATTGTCCTCCCGTCCTAAGCCCTTGGCAGCGTTTTTGTAACCCATCAGGTGTGTTAATCTACACATTTAATGCTCTTTTGTATGATGTGGTTTTCACAAGAATGTGGGCCAGAAAGAGGTTCACATGGAGGGTTTCATCAGTGCTATGAAAAATGATAGTATGGTTGACACTCTCCAGTGCATCACAGGCTGCTCTAGGTCCACACATTAGCTCATTCAATACTCACAACCATTTTGGCAATTCAGCTTGTAAATAAGGAAATTGAGGCATAGGGAGGGTAAGTAATGAGTTCAGGATCACCTGGCTTGTAAGCGGGAGTGTTGGGATGTAGGTTTAGCAAGTCTGACTCCAGTGTCCAGGCTTTCAAGCTGGTTGCAGCAAGTGGTGCTTTAGAACAGCCAGCACTGTTATTTATTTATTTAATCAATCAGTCATTGATTACAAACTCTGTCTCCCTTTCCCCAGGGGCTAGAGGTGGAAAAGGGTCAGAAAGGCAGCGATTCTGCCAGGCAGGAAATAGGCTCACAGAGTCCCTCCCCTCCCATCAAGCTGTGGTCATTAAAACCCCATCTCTCCTCCAGGAGGTCTGCTCCTTCACCGCACTCTCAAAGGCTCACCTCCACATGCTGATGTCAATACTGGATTGAGTTTTCATATTCCCTTGGGGTAAAACTTGCAGACTCTCAGTTGTGCAATGAGAAATAGTCATTTGATCTTTCTCAACTCTATGTGAATCTTATGAACTGGTCTGCAGAAACCACTCACATCACAAGAATAAAAAAGAAGGATCCCACTCCTCCGCCTCCTCCACAGAGGGAGGGTTAGAAGGCTGGAATAATTCATCAAGAACCCCCCACCCCTTCCCTCCCACCCAACCACCCTCACACACACACCAGCACTTCACTCTGCCAGAAAAACATTTGTGTTGCTTCTATGTGCCTTTGATTAATTTCGAAAGAAAGGATCAGCTTTGCTAGAGACTATGTTGTGTTTTCTCTAAATCAGGGCAAATAACATTACTTCTCCAAATGTTGCTATTAGAGTAAGATTTATATTTACTTAGAGAGGCTTCTCCTGAGAGAGATGCAATGAGAAGTTTATGCTACAGACGGAATAATCTGCCATGCTGAAATGTGATTTGCTGCAGAAGGCTGTTTGGGGTTTGGATAAATGAGAAAGATAAATATGATGACTCCTGGTGGTTTTCAGTAACACGATTATCACTGAGGAATAGGTTCTCTCTCTCTCTCTCTCTCTCTCTCTCTCTCTCTCTCTCTCTCTCTCTCTCGCCAAAGCCAAAATATTCCAAAATAGAGGATTGGCTTGGTAAGGGTATGGCATATGCCAGTGACTGTACCTTCGTCTTTGTACATGTCCATGGTCACACATGCACTTTCCTGCACATGTGTACATAGGGCATATACAGGCACATGTACACAGTGGCATTTGGACCTCAGCTTGAGCAGCCTGGTGGGCAGAGGAACAAGACATTCCCTGCCACAGTCATCTCTTCTCTACCACCAGGTAGAGCACATGAGGCCAGAGGAACTACCAACATACTGTCAGGAAAAAATTTTTCTCACAAGATAAAGCTGTGAAACTCAGAAAAAGTAAAAGTAAATTTGGCTACAAACACCCTAGGTGCTCAGAGTTTTGCTATCACGGTTTCAGGCTATGGAAGAAAAGTATTTGATGGATGTTGTAGGCTTTACATTACTCCTGTGTTTTGTAGTTCAGAGTTAGAACTGGAAAGAGGACCCAGGAGTTCTTGATTTAGGCCTGGCCTTTCATTTATTTAACATTTATGAAGCTCTCACTTGTGTGCAAGGTTGTTCTGGGCCCCTGAAGAGGAATTAGACGTAGTTCTGGCACAAGAAATGTTTGTAGCATGACTCCAACATGACCAAACGTAAGCTTGGAGAGTGAGACATCAAATGAGAAGCACATGGGGGAGATGCTGGAAGGGAAGTGCCATCTCTGACTGGGGAATGAAGGATGGCTACTGTGGATGTAGTCTTTGAGTTGGATCTAGTACCATGGAGGAGATACAAGATTTGAACAGAAAGTGATGGAGGAGGAATAATACTTCTGGCAGAGAGAACAGTATAATTAAACAGTATAATTAAACTAAAGGATATGTTTAGGCAATGATGAATAGGCTATTCTAGCACATGTGTAGATGTAGAAGAAGAGAAGGCAGGTAGAAAATAAGACATTTCCTTTTTTTTTTTTGTTTCAGTCATTTTTGGGGTACAAGTGGTTTTCGGTTACATGGGTCAGTTCTTTAATGGTGATTTCTGAGATTTTAGTGCTCCTGTCAACCAAGCAATGTACACTGTACCCAACATGTTGTCTTTTTTTCCCCTCCCCCCTGTATCAGTCCATTTTCATACTGCTATAAAGATACTACCTGAGACTGGGTAATTTATAAACAAAGAGGTTGAATTGACTCAGTTTTATATGGCTGGGGAGGCCTCAGGACACTTACAATCATGGCGGAAGGTGAAGGGGAAGAAGGCACCTTCTTCACAAGGCAGCAGGAGAGAGAGAGAGAGAGAAAGAGAAAGAATGCAGGGGAGACTGCCACTTTTAATCCATCAGATCTCATAATAACTCCTGCACTATCACAAGAACAACCTGGGGGAAATTGCCTCCATGATCCAATCACCTCCCACCAGATCCCTCCCTCTGCATGTGGGGATTACAATTCAAGATGAGATTTTGGTGGGGACACAAAGCCAAACCATATTACCCCCTTCCCAACCTTCTGCCTCGAGTCCCCAAAGTCCATTATATTATTCTCATGCATTTGCATCCTCATAGCTTATCTCCCACTTATAAGTGAGAATGTACAATATTTGGTTTTCCATTCCTGAGTTATTTCACTTAGAATAATGGCCTCTAGCTCCTCCAAGTTGCTGCAAAAGACCTTATTTTGTTCCTTTTTATGGCTCAGTAGTATTCCATGGTGTATATATACCACATTTTCTTTCTTTCTTTTTTTTTTTCAGCCTTTTTGCACTGATTTTTCCACATCTTCGTGGGTTTATCTACCTTTGGTCTTTGATGTTGGTATCCTTTGGATGGGGTTTCTGTGTGGATGTCCTTTCTGTTGATGTTGATGCTATTCCTTTCTGTTTGTTAGTTTTCCTTCTAACAGGCCCCTCTGTTGCAGGTCTGCTAGAGTTTGCTGGAGGTTCACTCCAGACCCTGTTTGCCTGGATATTACCAGCGGAGTCTGCAGAACAGCCAAGATTGCTGCCTGTTCCTTCCTCTGGAAGCTTCATCCCAAAGTGGCACCAGATACCAGGCAGAGCTGTCCTGTATGAGGTATCTGTTGACCCCTGCTGTGAGGTGTCTCCTAGTCAGGAGCTACAGGGGTCAGGGGCCCACTAGAGGAGGCAGTCTGTCCCTTAGCAGAGCTCAAGAGCTCCGCTGGGAGATCATCTGCTCTCTTCAGGACTGGCAGGTAGGAAGGTTTAAGTCTGCTGACACTGTACCCACAGCTGCCCCTTCCCCCAGGTGCTCTGTCCCAGAGAGATGGGAGTTTTATCTATAACCCTTGACCAGGGCTGCTGACTTTCTTTCAGAGATGCCCTGCCCAGAGAGGAGGAATCCAGAGAGGCAGTCTGGCTACAGTGACTTTGCCGAGCTGTGGTGAGTTCCACCCAGTTGGAACTTCCCAGTGAGTTTGTTTACACTGTGAGGGGAAAACCACCTACTCAAACCTCAGTAATGGTGGACACCCCTGCCCGCACCAAGCTCGAGTGTCCCAGGTCTACTTCAGACTGCTGTGCTGGCAGTGAGAATTTCAAGCCGGTGGATCTTAGCTTGCTGGACTCCATGGGGGTAGGATCCCTTGAGCTAGACCACTTGGCTCACTGGCTTCAGCTCTCTTTCCATGGGTGTGAACAGTTCTGTCTCACTGGTGTTCCCAGCCCCACTGGGGTATGAAAAAGAAAACAAAAAACTCCTGCAGCTAGTTTGGTGTCTGCCCAAATAGCCACCCAGTTTTGTGCTTGAAACCTAGGGCCCTGATGGTGTAGACACCTGAGGGAATCTCTTGGTCTGTGGGTTGCAAAGACTGTGGGAAAAGCATAGTATCTGGGTGGGAATGCACCATCCCTCATGGCATGGTCCCTCAGGGCTTCTCTTGCCTAGGGGAGGGAGCTCCCCAAACCCCTGCCCTTCCCAGGTGAAGCTATGCCCCACCCTGCTTCAGCTCACCTTCTGTGGGCTGCACCCACTATCTAACCAGTCCCAATGAGATGAGCCAGGTACCTCACTTGGAAATGCAGAAATCACCCACCTTCTGTGCTGATTTCACTGGGAGCTGTAGACTGGAGTTGTTCCTATTCAGCCATCTTGCCAGCCACTTAATTAATATAATTTCAACATCACTTTCCATCCCCATGTCAGTGGGTGTTGAGGACCTCTAACAATACTTTGGTGCATAGTGAGAGCTCACCAATAATGATACCAAAAACAAAAAGGTTACTGAGAGCAAGAAATGATGCCCATAGAAGAAGCAAGAAGAGTGGCATTTAATATACCAAAATGCTGGACATTTGGTTTTTGTTATTTCTTCTCAAGGTACACTCCCACTACTTATCGTAATAGTGGCCCAACTTTATTTTAGTTTGTTTTATTCCCAGTCTCATCTAATTGCTTCATCCTAAAGTTTCAGAGAGCAATAGGTGCCATGCACTAACTCAGGTGGTCAGGACATTGGAGTTTCTCTGCTAAAATATCAGGTTCGGGATGGGCATATGCTCCAACTCTGGACAATCAGGAACAAAAATATTCCATCTCATGATGCTTGTTTTAACATCTGGTGAAACAAATTCTCTCTTCCTCTTGACTAGATTTATTATTATTATTATTATTATTATACTTTAAGTTCTAGGGTACATGTGCACAACGTGCAGGTTTGTTACTATATACCACATTTTCTTTGTCTGCTTGTTGGTTGATGGGCACTTAGGTTGGGTCCATGTCTTTGTAATTGTGAATTGTGCTGCTGTAAACGTGTGTGCATGTGTCTTTTTCATACAATGACTTATTTTCCTTTGGATAAATACCCATTAGGGGGATTGCTGGATAAAGTGCTCTACTTTGAGTTATTTAAATAATCTCCATACTGTTTCCTATAATAATTGTTAAATCATATTTTCCAAGTTCTGTTTTCTCCTGGTCTTTAACCCTTTGCATGTTAGTCCAGTGTGGTCATGCTTCAGCTGCTGAGCTGAAACTTTTTGCAGGTGGCAATCACTCTCACTAAGTAAGGATACATAAGGACTCTGTACTCAGGACAAGGTAATAAATAGAGGCTTCTGGAAGGTGCCTGGGGAGGAGATATGTCATCTATCTTCCTGCTTACTGCCTTGGTCCTTGCCTTTTCCTCAGCCTGAATTCTTTTTCTTTTTCTTTTTCCCATCACAATTGTCTAAACCATACTCATACTCTAAGAGACAACTTAAATGCAAGTTTTACAGGAAGTTTTTGCTTACTGTCCTCAGCCAGAAACAACCACTCCTTTTTCTGGAAACTCAAAATCTTATGTTCCTGTGGGACGTGGATGGGATTCTCCTATAAACAGTGGAAAACCCGAAATGATTAGCTGTGCCCCCGCTCCCAATTCCGTTTGGTCTCTGTGTGTCTATTCCTGTAAAAAGCTCTTACTATGGCTCTTAAGTCAACTGCCAAACTTGGCCTTAATAAGCATAAAATGTATTTTCAAAGAGAAGATTACAGGGTCAAACACTGTAGCTCTGAACCGTGAATCCGCTCTGTTGCAAATGTGGCCAACAGGGCGAGAGCGTGACTGTGTTATTCCAGCTCCTCTAATTAGGGATTTTGGGAAGGAATCAGTTGTTCCTAAAACTCTGAGTCCTTTAGGGAGGCTTTGAGAACAGGACACACTACCTGGAATACAGGAAGTCCTCAAGTCCCCTTATGAATAGAGCAGAAAGCAGAGAATCAAGAGCCCAATCTGGGCTCTTTCAACTTGTTCAAAGCAAACTCACTGCCTTCCTTTTCCCCAGACCAGGCTGCTTCTCTTGTGTCAGCCATTTCAGTCAACATTTACTCTACTAGAGAGTTGTGCAACTCAAAAAATCTAGAGAGCATCTTTGGCCTCTTCTCTGTCTCGCTATGTCTAATCTATTATCAACTCTTGTGATTTTATGCACATCATTCAAATCCATCCTCTCCTTTCCACCTTTTCCTCCACAACCCTAACCAAGCAATTATCGTCTACTACCTGGATAACTGCAGCAGCCTCCTAACTGTTTATTCCCCTATACTGTCTTGCCTTCCTCGTGTCTGCTCCTTCCATTTCAGTTAGATTGATATTAGATCTACAACTCAGTCTTTAAGTCATTGCCTAAAGCCATCCGGGACTTCCTGCTGTACTCAGCCAGGGTCCAATCACACAGGCATGGTAGGTCATGGCAAGGAACTGGAAACTATTTGACTTCTTCAGCTTCATCTTTCTTGACTCTCTCCTTGTCTCTCTGAACTCCAAGTGTTACGGCATTTTTGGTCCAGGGTTTCAATATGGCATGGTCTTTCCTCTGGACATTTACAGATTGTACAGATTGCCTTTCCCTCTGCCTAGAAAGTGCGTCCTCCTTTCTTCACCTACTAAGTCATCCTTTAGTTTTCAGCTTAATTGTCACTTTTTTAGAGAAGTCTTCCTTGATCCTACAAACTAGATCATGTCCTTCTCTTATAGACTATTATGTTTGTCTTGTTTCCTTTAGCAGATATAACTGCCCTTAAAACAGGGGCCTTTCCAATATTAATAGATAACTTCCCCAAGCAGCAAAGATAGAGGAAAAAACTCTGGATATTGATGGAGCTTTGACTCTGGAAAGTCACATGCTTTTAGGCAAATTTTTTAACTTCTGGTGATAAGATAAACTTGAACTTCTGAACAAGGGCACAAGACTTCTTTAAATACCAGCCTAGTTACCTACTGTATGTGCAACTTTGGGAAACTAAACATTATCTCTTGTCTCAGTGAGACATCTGCACAATGAAGGTAATACTGTCTCTACTTGGAATGGCTGTTGTGAAAGTAAATAATGTGTGCAAACTTCTTTGCACAGTGCTTTGCGCAGGCTGAACACTCAATACGTGTTTCTTAGCTGCTGGTGGTTGTTCTTTGAACCCTGATTTCCTCAAGTGGGAAAAAGGCATAATAAAAGATAAATCCTGCCACACCTATCCCTTGGTGTCATTTGAGACTAAATCAAAACAAGCAGAAGGTAAAAGCACATCGTAAACTATAAAATGCCACACAATGTTAGGTGTTTTTATTATTATTAGACAATACAAATACAAAAGGAGCAAACATCTAATGCAAGCTTAGACACTGATTAGATGATTAGTGGATATGTGTTGAAGAGTTTAATATAATTGTTAAAACAAGATGCTTTTCTAAGTACTTGGCACAAGATATATGTCCCCACCCTGACCCCTATGAATGTTCTCATTTGCATTTCACATGGCAAGTGCTCCACACACTTCCCGGCCCACCCAGGGATGTCTCTCCTAGTGGGATGGAGTTCTCTCCATGGCCTGGGAAGCTATGAAGCTCCCTCTCTCTTGTCCCCATTCATCTCTTCTTGCCTCCCTGTCCAGGTGGTAGTTGAACCAGTAGCCCCGCTGTTAGCTTGGTTGCATTAGTATCACTAGAGACAAACTGTGAAAGGGGAAATGATCTGTTATTGCTCTGGTCCAACTCATTTTTCACTTGAACACAGGGCAGAGTGAAGCACATTGCTCTTTGATGTCTTTATTTTCCTGTCAATAAGAATCTTGTTAGCCACCTGGCCGAGCAGGGTTTAACACTGGCTTGCTCATTTGGCCAATCCTGTCTCTCTTCCTTTATTAACCCTGGTTGGGTGTGAAGACTTGAAGTGCTGAATCCTTCAAGATTAGAGTTCTTGGATGCAGTGAACAATCTAGGGCCAGTAATTCAGCTTGGAATTATGTCCTTTAACTCATTGGACAAGCATTCGCCACTTGTCTTACAAGGAACTCTGCAGAACATAGAGAAGCACTGGAGGTGGCTATACATGATGAAATGGGAGGGGTGTGGGCAAGAGTGTGTTCTCTGGAGTCAGATTGCCCAGATGTGACACCTGACTATGTCAACTTATGGCATTCTGTACCTATTGATGCTGCAGTTTCCCAGTTTCCTCAGATTGTTGAAATAATCTGAGGCATAGTGCTTGCAAAGAAGTAAGCATGCCGTTTTAGCATAGCATTGATAATGATTATTCAAGGTTCACTGAAGATTATAAAGCACATACTGTGTGCCAGGAACTCTTTTCGAAGGCTTGAAATGCATCAGGGAACAAAACAAAAATTCCTGTTCTCACGGAGCATACACAATGAGGATGAGGATGATGATGATGAGGATGAGGATGATGATGATGATGATGACATTGAAGATGGTCTCTGCCACCTGGGAGTTTAATGTCTGTCAGGGGAGATGAGGCAATTCCTCATGCTGCCATGGCCTTACCTTATGATGGTTGTGGTCCAATAAACTTCTCCTACTGTACTGTGAGATCCTGGAAAGTATAAAGAATGCTCTGTTCATCTTTGAGTCTCTACTGCCTGGTTTTTGAGGTGTATAAATGGGTGTTTTATTGGGACTTTTCAACCTTATGATAGGGTACTGTCTATCATGGGTGAGGAAGATGGCTCATGAAGGCCCCATTAAACTAGAGAAAATATGCTAGGGGTAGGGTAAGGCAGACTTCATTCATTTATTTATTCACCCATTCATTCAGACATATTTCTTGAGCACCCAGGAGGGGGCAGGAACTGTGGAAAGCACTGTGAGGAACACTGATATCCATGTGGTTCTCCTGGTCACACTTTAGCAGAGCCAGGGAAACACATCAGTGGCTATTTCCCTAAGGTTATTATGCAGCACCCATGCCTCCATTTCCAGTCTTCATCCCCTTTTACTGCAATGGATACCCTCCCTTAGTGAGAAAGGGAGGAGCTGCTACTGAGAGAAGTGTGTTTTGACAGAGAACCACCTGCTGGAACACAGATAAAGGAAAATTGAGGGAAACTGTTCTGTCCTCCTCCATCTGACTGAGAATACTGATAATGACAGTATTAGCAGCATCAATATTTCTAGAGATGAAACTCAATTACATGAACAACTGACCTATAATTCAGTGAGAAATGTTCCATCCCTGCATCAATATCTTCTACAGTAGATGCTTTGAGAGTTTGTTATGAATGACAAATAAGTGTTGAGGTTGCAGTGATTCACGGACTACCTGGTCTACCCTTGGATGCTGTATTTGTATTACCACCAACTTCTGGTGTCATCTTGTCAGAGTCTTGCTGTTAAAGGTAGCATGAGGTCTCTGGGATGGAGATGACCTCAGGAGTGATGAGTATGTGGGGAAAAGGAGGAGGAGGGTGACACTGTGACTTTTATAGTGCTGTCTATTCTGTAAACAGTTTTTATTTGTGGTTCCCCAAACAACCCAGTAATGTAGCAGTCACTTCAATTTTCTCATCTGTAAAAATGAGGCAAGAGACTTGCCCAAGGTCTCAAAACTGGCAAGTGTCAAGATAGGAGCCAAAAACCCAAGTTTTGTGTGTTTTCCACAATGCCAGCCAGGTTACTGATTGTGACATAGACTTGAGTTGAGAAACTTCTGGATGAGTAGATGATTTCTCTAGAACACTAGTTTCTCAGAATGTCAAAGGTCTTACAAACACATACAAAGTTGTTTCTGCCAAATGAATCAGAGCACCACTGGAATGAGGAAGTTAAAAGACTTCCCTACTGCAAGACTTCTCCGTGCCTTTCACAGGCTCACCTAAGTCACTCTTTGTGACTGTTCAAAACAGGGAGAGAGGATACAATGACTTCTTGAGAATGCAGGCATTCTTTTTTTGCATGGATCACTGATATAGTTTGGCTCTGTGTCCCCATCCAAATCTTACCTTGAATTGTAATAAACCCCATGTGTCATGGGAGGACCCCAGTGAGAGGTAACTGAATCATGGAGGTCTGTTTTTCCTGTGAAAACCTGTGGGTGTTCTCATGATAGTGAATAAGTCTTAAGAAATCTGACAGTTTTATAAAGGGGAGTTCCCCTGCACATGCTCTCTTGCCTGCTGCCATGTAAGACATGACTTTGCTCTTCCTCCACCTTCCACCACAATTGTGAGGCTTCTCCAGCCACATGGAACTGTGAGTCCATTAACCTTCTTTCCTTTATAAATTACCCAATCTCAGATATGTCTTTATTAGCAGCATGAGAATGGACTAATATGGACTACCTTGTAAGAACTTGCTTTCTTGGAAATACACTTTGGGAAACCTTGCTTTAATCTCTAGTTTTCTTTTTTAGTTCCCTCTAATAACCTCAGGAAGATGCTTCTCTGATCCAAAGACTTAGGGAGGATGGCAACCCAGTGATTGGCAGCAAGTTTGTTTTCAGCCAGAGCCACGGTCACACCCAGCTCTCAGTTCTTGCACAGGTCTGTCTATCTAAGGCCTAACATCCTAGTAGAGAGGGAATGACCTGCAGATAAGGAGGTTCTGCCACCAGCCATCAATGTGATCTTAGGCAAGTCACGTTCCTTTCTGGGGCTCAGATTCCTCTCCTATAAAGAGAAGGATTTGGATAAGAATAATTCCCAAGACCCATTCTATTAACAGTCCCATAACATACAATTCCAGTTTCTAGATCAGTTGGTCCTCACATCAGTAGTTCTCACACAGATGCATAAAATCTACCAGGCACCTTGTTAAGATGTATAGTACTGTGTCCTATCCACAGAGATTACAATTTAGATTTGGAGTGAGGCCTGGGGATCTGTATTTGTAACCATCAGGCCAGGAGCTTTTGTTGAGAAAGTCTATTTATACCAATACCTGGACAGATTTATTGAGACACAGTGAGGACTACAGGGAGCCCCTGGACATATGACAGACTGGGGCAGTCAGCCTTACACACCAGCTGATTGCAGGTGTACCCATCCAGCCTATGGTCTGCCTCCTTGGGAAGATGGCCATTCTCTAACCCAAAGCTGCCTCTTAAGTGGGCTTTGTTCTCTTTCGATTCACCTGTAGTTGTTAATTATTCACTAACAGCCCTGTTGAGGGTTAGGGGAAGAATTGCTTTGTTTATTTAACAATCCATCACTTATTACAAGGCATTAAGAAAACCCCATAGACTGTATCACACATTCAAGTGTGGACTCTGGAAATACCACCACAGCAGTGAAATCCATTTACAATCTGTTTACATGCTGTTTTGGAATGGTGGGTTTTAGAAAAGAAGTTGGCCTTTTTAGAAAAACTTTTTGCTAAAGTGAGAGTTACATAATTCTAAGCTCTGTTTGGAAGCAAGCTGCCAAAAGTTTTGGTGGCTGAAAGAACAATTGTTTTCCAGTTTCACTTCAAACCAGAGATGGCTAAGGAACTTAAAAATTAAGGAAGATATTTAAGTGAACATAAATTACTTTGGTAATCAAACATAAGTTTTGTTGTGTTTTGCTTTAAAGTTTAGGGAGATGGGGTAGGACTGAGAATATGAGAATGAAATCCTTTTCCCACAGGGCAAACTGGCAAAGGAAGCTTTGACTATGAAAAGCTCTTGGTGGAGGTTCCCACTCCTGACACCAAGATGGTTCTCCTAAGCCAGTTTTCACAGCTTCCAGAAGGAGAAGCAATACAAACAAACAAATGGTGGACAGTTCTATGCTTCTTAGTGTCTCGTGCTTATTTTCTAGATACTTGTGCTCCTGTTGTGCCTATATTTTTAACCTTTTCTTTCATTTAACATTATTACACAAGTGCTTACCCAAGTGCTACAGGTCCTTGTAACAGAACAAATATATAAGCCCTTCATTGTTTCCCATCACACAAATACAAAATGTTCTTTAACCACTGTTGTACATTTTGATTGTTTTCAGTTATTTTTTTCTTTTATGAAAAAAACATATTGTGATGAATTCTCAGTGCATGAAGATTTTTCTGTATTTAGAATCCTTGGAGAATTCTAATGTAGATTGAGTTCTGGCACCTTAACTGTGTAAATTGCCCTCAATTTTTCTTCACTTTCTCAAAATGTGAGGAACAGATTTTGAAGCCAAGCTAGTCTGAAGTCACATCCTGGGAGGGGTCTGACTTCAAAGTAAAGATCTATGAAAAGGAAAACATTCTAAGCAAGTCAAGACAATATCATAAGGCTATTTTGATAATATAAATATTATCATTTATTACAAAGTATGTTAGATGAAAGAGTTACCTAAATGTTTGCTAGAAAATCTAATTCATGGTGATAACAATGATACGTTTCATTATAGTCAATTTATACATTAGATTTGAAAGTACTTTGAAACAAGTAATTTTCTGTGTTTTCATTACTATCCATTAGGAGAGTATTTAGTTATTCTGATCATTGTTCAGGCAAAAGAACCAATCTGGTAGTTCTTTTCTGGTAGAGGGACTACACAGGGCTAAGTAGAGGCAGCACTGATACCTGGGGCCATGTTTTCCTGATATGCAGACCTGTGGTGAATGGGAATATTTTACCACAACAAATTAAACTAGTCTTTATTCTTTAGTTTATCTCTGTGTGGAATAAACAACACAGTGATAGTACCTAGGAGAAGGTCAATATCTACCTGCTGAAAGTAAAGAGATGAAAACATTTCTCTGTTCTCAAGAAGCTGCCATTGTAATGGGAGAAATATAAGTGCAAATGGATTACCTTCAATCCAATTATTCATAACTCTATTATAGCAGTTAATATTGAGGGCACCGGGGGGATGCCCAGGGAAGGCTTCACCAAGGCAGAGAAATTTGAGTTATCCTTGAAGGAAAAATACAGGTTTATAAGCCAGGAAATAGGGTGTGTTCTGAGGAAAGACATTCAAAGTGGAGGGCCCAGGGGCATAAACTGAGAAACATAAGAGGGCATGGGTTTCTCTGGGATGGTGATGTAAATTCAGTGCCACTGGGTCCTAAGGCTTGGAGGGTGGGTCAGTGGAAGAGAAGGCAAATAAAGGTGGGACACTCGAGGGCTTGTGGGAAATTGTAAGAAGTTTGGACTCCAAGTGGTTGGTGAAGAGAGTCAAGACAAGTTTGCAAGTTACATGGAGTGTGTGTGTGTGTCTGTGTGTGTGTATGAGAGACAGAGAGAATTGGAGAAAGAAAAGGAGAGCTACAGATTGAACATCTGCGTCACCCTAAAATTCGTATGTTGAAATCCTAATCTCCAGTGTAATGGTATTTGGAGGTGGGGGTAAGGGAAGTGATTAGGTCTTAAAGGTGGAGTCTTCCTCAATGGGTTTAGTGTCCCTATAGAAGAGACCCCATAGAGATGCCTTGTCCTTTTCCCATGATGTGAAGATACAGAAAAAATGAACCAGGAAGCAGGTTCTTAGCAGACACCAAATCTGCCAGCTCCTTATTCTCAGACTTGCCAGGCTTCAGAACTGTGAGGAATAACCTGCTGTCATTTATAAGCCAATCTGTGATATTCTGTTATAGACACCCAGTTGGACTAAAACAGATAGAAACAGAGATACACAGAGGGAGGGGAATAGGTTTTGGCAAACAACCTTCACTGTGGATTAGTGTGAACAATGTCCTGGAGAAGGTTGATCTTTGTAGCTGGGAAATTACTCGTGAGGCCATTGCAAGGAGTGAGGTGGAACCTAGGGATTTAGTGTAAGGTAGGGAAAGCTGGGATAGAGAGAAAAAGTCCAGTGTAAGAGACACATGATAGAATTGAGCATCTATTAAATGCAGGGAGTAAGAAAGATGCCACAACTAAGGATAACTTCAAGATTTTTAGTTGGGGAAAGAGGGAAAAAAATCTGGAAAAGACAGGAAACAGAAGCAGTTGTAGAGAAGAAGGATAATAAAATGAGTTCTGTCTAGGACACATTATGTTTGCAGTGTTTGTAGGGAACCCAGACAGAGGTGTGGCAGCTGGAGATGTGAGCTGAGATATCAGGGAAGGAGAGGGGTGTTTGGCAGTTGTCTCAAATGTAGCTTATGTAGTTGACAATGTGGAGTGGGCGGGGTCCTCCAGAGAGAACAGACAGAAGGAAATAAGAGAAAGAAGTTCCACCTGGGAAATGCTGACCTTTATTGAAAAGGATCTAGCAAAGGAGGCTGAGAAGGGATGGGAGAAGAGGCAAGAAATGGCAGTGATTTGGAAAGAAAAGGAGGAGAATTTGTTGTTTGTCTGGTTAAAGATTTTCGCTAAGGAGAGTGTGGCTGGATAAGTTATCATTCAAGTGGGACTCTTTTGTCCAGGCAAATGCTGCTCTGGACAGAACACAGGGACTGTGGCAGTAACCTCAGTCTGTCGCCAACAAACAAGGATATGTGGCCATCTACTTGCCATAACATCAGACTGAGGTAGACAGTGTTGTCCTGGGACAGGCGGCTCAGGAGGGCTGCCAGGGGATGTGGCCTTCCTCACTTTCTGAAGCAAGTTAAGAGAGAAGAAAGAAAGAAAGAAAGAAAATCAGTGCAAATGTTCACTGGCTTGGAGCTCCATTTTCTTGAAATAATTTTATTTTTTCACCAACTCTACAAGGGGGTGGTATCTGGGGAACACTTTCCTTTGTTCTCTTGTTTCCGGAAGGGGCTTCTGTTATGGACACTTGCAGCCCCTCTTCCCACAGGAGGAGATGCTGAAGATTAACAGTTTTTCCAATTGGTGGGGTGTGAACGGTCTGCATATCTGTCGGCTCACTGTTCTTTTCCCAGGTAGTTTAAGGCAAGAGAGCTCCTGTTTCCTTTTGCTTACCTCTTCCGATTTTGGAAGTGGTCTGATCCACATTGTCCTCTTCTTTGTTGCCAAGAGTGACGTTTAGAGGAAGGTAGGTGGCTACAATTGACTGGCTATTTTGCCTGACTTTGATGTAGTCATTGGAAAAGTAATATATTAGGGATTACATTTGGCTGTAGGTCCAGGCTGCATTCCCATATCCAGATGTAACAGGAATTAAACTAATGTTGACAATACCTTCCCTCAATTTGACTCATGTCTATTTCTCATTTGATTCAAATATTTGTTGGAAGGGGGAAAAAAGCATGATGTATTGCTGTGTTCAAATCCCAACATATGCCCATTTTATGTGTAAAGACATCTGTGAACTCCATTCGTAAATGACAGAGCAGGGATTAAGCCAGAATGCAAACCCAAAGACCAAATCCAGACTCCTTGTCCTCTTTTTACTACACCATGCTGCCTCTTCAGGCTGAAATTATACTGACCAAAAAAAAAAAAAAAAAAAAAAAGTAAATTCACATAGTCCAAGTGTGTGATTCCAGTTAAAATGGGGTATGGGTTCACTTAAGCCACTCTGATGTCCTGCTTGCTCCCAGGCTATTCTTGCAGGAAACACTCTCTGTTCTATTCCCACGAGGTGGATTCTAAGATCTAAGAGTGTCCTCTCATCCCTCCTGCTGGGATAGAACTGAAGATTAATACAGCAAATACACTTTCTTTTCCCAAAGAGTTCACTTTTTTGCGTGACATCAGCTTTCTTAATGGGGAACAGGAAAAGGGTCTAATTTCTCTGTGGGACCATTCAAGTCCTTTCCCAGGACAGGGTGATCCTTGGGAAAGTCATGAGAATTTTCCTTCAGGTTCCACCATGCTCTAGGATATAGGGAGTTTTTGACTTTTCTTTCCTCGGTCTTACTCATCTTAACAATCACCCAGCAACCACTCCCTGACTCTACCCCAGCAAGGTCATGCATGTGAGAATGCCTTGCAGTTGTGGAGAGTGAGTCTGTCCCCAAAGCATGACTGTATTACTTCATTTACTCCTCACTATGCTCTGGTGGTTTATTTTCCCAAATGGGGAAACTGAGGTGAGAAGTGTTCAAGGCTAACCAGGCGTAGATAGCAAGTAAGCTACTATTACACATGAGTTTGGTTTTCCTGACTTCTTTTGTTCTTTACACCATAACAGTGGGTGTATTTGTAAGACTGAACTCCAATCTCTGAAACAGAAAACAAAAAAGTAGAGGTGACATGGAAAGCATGGGAACTGAGAGATTCTCCTATTCAGCTTCCCCTTTACTTCCTGTGTGATATGGTTTGGCTGTGTCCCCACCCAAATCTCATCTTGAATTGTAACTCCCACAATTCCCATATGTTATGGGAGGAAGCTCGTGGGAGGTGATTGAATTATGGGGGTGGGTCTTCCCTGCATTGCTGACGTGATAGTGAATGAATCTCATAAGATCTGATGGTTTTAAAAATGGGAGTTTCCCTGCATAAGCTCTCTCTTTGCCTGCCACCATCCATGTAAGATGTGACTTGTTCCTCCTTGCCTTTCACCTTCTGACATGATTATGAGACCTCCCTAACCACGTGGAACCGTAAGTCCAGTAAACCTTTTTCTTTTGTAAATTGCCCAGTCTTGGGTATGGCTTTATCATTAACATGAAAATAGACTAATTCAGTAAAAATTGGTACCAGTAGAATGGGACGTTGCCGAAAACGTATCTGGAAATGTGAAAGCAACTTTGGAACTGGGTAACAGGCAGAGGTTGGAACAGTTTGAAGGGCTCAGAAGAAGAGAGGAAAATGTGGGAAAGTTTGGAACTTCCTAGAGACTTGTTGAATGGCTTTGACAAACATGCTGATAGTGATATGAACAATAAGGTCCAGGCTGAAGTGGTCTCAGATGGAGATGGGTAACTTGTTAGGAACTGGAGCAAAGGTGACTCTTGTTATGTTTTTGCAAAGAGACTGATGGCATTTTGCCTCTGTGCCCTAGAGATTTGTGGAAATTTGAACTTGAGAGAGAACTTTAGGGTATCTGGTGGAAGAAATTTCTCAGCAAGAAGGCATTCAAGAGGTGACTTGGGTGCTGTTAAAGGCATTCAGTTTTATAAGGGAAGCAGAGCATAAACATTTGGAAAATTTGCAGCCTGGCAATGTGATAGAAAAGAAAATCCAATTTTCTGAGGAGATATTCAAGCTGGCTGCAAAAATTTGCATAAGTAATGAGGAGCTGAATGTTAATGTACAAGACAATGGCGAAAATGTCTCCAGGGCATGTCAGAGGTCTTCAAGGCAGCCCCTCCCATCACAGGCCCAGAAGCATAGGAGAAAAAAATGGTTTCATGGATCAGGCCCAGGGTCTCCATGCTTGTGGTCCCCATACTTGGTGCCCTGTGTCCTAGCTATTCCAGCCATGATTAAATGGGGCCAAGGTACAGCACAGGCCATGGTTTCAGAGGTTGCAAGCCCCAAATCTTGGCATATTCCATGTAGTGTTGAGCCTGCAGGTGCACAGAAATAAAAAACTGAGGTTTAGGAACCTCTGCCTAGATTTCAGAGGATGTATGAAAACACCTGGATGTCCTGGCAGAAGTTGGCTGCAGGGGCAGGGCTCTCATAGAGAACCTCTGCTAGGGCAGTGTAGAAGGGAAATGTGGGGCAGGAGCCCCCACACAGAGTCCCTACTGGAGCATTGCCTAGTGCAGCTGTGAGAAAAGGGCCACTATCTTCCAGGCCCCAGAACGGGAGATTCACTGACAGCTTCCACTGTGTACCTGGAAAAGCCTCAGACACTCAACAGCAGCCCATGACAGCATTCAGGAGGGAGGCTGTACTCTGCAAAGCCACAGGGGCAGAGATGCCCAACAGCATGGGAATCCAGCTCTTGCATTAGCATGACCTGGATGTGAGACATGGAGTCAAATGAGATCATTTTAGAGCTTTAAGATTTGACTGCCCTGCTGGATTTCAGACTTGTATGGGGCCTATTGCCCTTTTGTTTTGGCTAATTTCTTCCATTTGGAATGGCTATATTTACCCAATACCTCTACCTCTATTGCATCTAGGAAGTAACTGACTTGCTTTTGATTTTAAAGACTCATAGGTGGAAGGGACTTGTATTGTCTCAGACGAGATGTTGGAATATGGACTTTCGAGTTAATTCTGAAATAAGACTTTGGGGGACTGTTGGGAAGGCATGATTAGTTTTGAAATGTGAGGACATGAGATTTAGGAGGGACCAGGGGTGGAATGATATGGTTTGGCTGTGTCCCCACCCAAATCTCATCTTGAAAAATCTCATCTTGAATTTTAACTCCTACAACTCCCACATATTGTAGGAGGAACTCGGTGAGAGGTGATTGAATTATGGAGGTGGGTCTTTCCTGCGCTGTTGTCATGATAGTGAGTGAGTCTCACAAGATCTGATGGTTTTAAAGATGACAGTTTACCTGCACAAGCTCTCTCTTTGCCTGCTGCCATCCATGTAAGATGTGACTTGCTCCTTCTTGCCTTTCACCTTCTGCCATGATTGTGACTCCTTCCCAGACATGTGGAACTGTAAGTCCAATAACCTCTTTCTTTTGTAAATTGCCCAATCTTGGATATGTCTTTATCAGCAGCATGAAAATGGACTAATACATTGTGATATCCCCAGAAAACTCTCTCTAGGAAAGTTTTTGTCCCCCTAGATTAGATATTGATTTTATATTTTCTAGTTTTAAAGTTGGGATGTTTGAGCTAAGAAAAAGTCTTAAGACTCAGAATTGTGGAATACTGAGTTCAGATCTGTCCCATCAATTCTAGGATCAAAAGTCTGTCTCCTAGGATTACTTGAGGAAAAATCATACAGTGCGAAAGGTATGACATTTGGAGTTAAAAGACCCAAGTGCAAACCATGGCTGTCCCATTCATTTACTGGCTATGAAACTTTAACCAACCATTTAATCTCTGAGTCTCAGCATCCCCATCAGTGAAAAGTGCTTGTTCTCTCACACCCACAGAGCTGTAGTGAAGACTGTTTGAGCTGATGCAGGCAAAAGCTTTGTGAAATGGTAACTAGTCACATGTATATGCTACATGTTATTGTTATGGCCACGTCTCTCCTTTGAAGTGGCTGGGTTGAATATCTTTACTGGAGTCATCCTTCATTCATTTATCTATTTAATCCATGTATTAAGTACTTTCTGTGTGCTAGGCATTAATTGGGTTGGAATTCTAGTTTACATTATCCAGGAGAATTTTAAAAATTTGTTAAAAGCAACCAAAAGCAGGTGGAAGAGGAGAATGAGTATATAGGCTCTGTCACTGACCAAACAAAGGAATTAGTTGGGTTTCCATTGTTATGCCTCTTCAGATATTTAGAAGTCAGGATGTTTGGTGTATCAATAAGACCCGCAACTGAATTGAGGTGGTAAATCTGTGATTACTCCAAGCCCACCAAATATAGACATTTCAAAAATATCCAAATTCACTGTGTGAGTTATTTTCTGTGAAAGATAGGTGCTTTGAGAGCTGTCGAGTTAGGGGCTGAAATGACTCACAGCCTGCAGCTTGCTGGCTGATGGAAGAATACCATGCTGAGTTCTGCTGCTACAGAGACCCAGGAAATGGGTCTCAAAGACCTTTTGGGCACCAGTGCAGCCTTCCCAGTTAGATCTCGGGGAGGGTTCTGAGAGTGGAGCTGGAGTCTGAGGTTGGGGTAGGGGGTGGGGCATGAGGGTGAACTGGTTTTGATGTAACAAGCTAGATGTAACAAGCTGCTTTAGATGTAATAAGCTGATTAATTCTGATAGATTGTTGTACTTTGCTAGTTTTTTGAAATAATGAAAGCCAACAACCTCGTCAATATGATTCTATATTTGCCTATCTCAATAAGACAAGTTGCATATACAAAAGCCAGAGGGTGAATAACCCTGCAGAGTCTGTGCTCTCCTTTAAGAAATAGATCAATGTAACATTAAAGAAAATTTAATAAAATAAATCACAGGTGAAATTCCTCTGCTCTTCCTGTATAACTGGAGTGCAGGAGGAAGGTGCCCACTTGGAATTTTATACAGGATGATTAATATAACTTTTAAATTTTAGTTTTAATGACTTTTTTTTTGCTCACTTTCAATTTGGAAATGCTTGAAACACAGCACATTGGATGTGGAGGTAAGATTTAATTAAGTTTGGAATCTACATTGTAGATTTCTTAGCAACTGGACTTGTTCAAATAAAAATGTATGGCTGAACATGCTGATTTTCAAATCTGAAATCTACATTGTCTTGTGGAAGAGTAAATGGTTTAACAACTTTTCAAATTAATAGAATAAATTTTTCTTGATTATTATAGGTTTCCTCATTAGGCTGATTAAATAAAAAGAAGAAAGAAATTTCAAATCACCTATAAATGTAGGCAGGCAGATTTTGGACTCTCTGAATGCTATTTGAATAGCTTCCTACTCAATATGTAATATGAGGACCAGCTCTCACAAATCTCCCAGGAATTTGTTAGAAATGCTGACTGTTAGGCCCCACCCTAGATTCTGAACCAAAATTTGCATTGAAGGAATACCTAGGTGACTGGTATGCACATTACAGTTTCCATGGCTTTGGTACTTTAAGTACTCAGGGTGAATTTTGGGAGCAATACTGTATTAAATGCTCCACTAGACTTCTGGAGTCACAAGGAGAGAGATAGTTGATGCTTTGACTGATGAGTTAATTCCCAAACACATGGGAGACATATTTCTGTATGATCAACTGTCCTTTTGTGTAAATTGTTGCCTCTGGCCTAGGGCTGTGGGTGAGTCACAGCATTTGATTTATTGTGCAAGGGACATATATTAAAAACAAAAAATCAGCTCCTCCCAAAACAGAATATGAAGAAATAATATCATTCATATCTGTTTTTCATTATCAAAATAATATTGCTGTTTTCATGCTTTTTAGACTCCTCAGGGTATTCTGTTGCCACTCTGAGTTTTTGTTTTTTCTTTTTACATATTTAGAAAAAATTTAATAGAAATGTTGCTGCATGGGAACAAAAATATTTTTCTCACAAAACATTTTCATTCAATAAGTTGCCACATATTTTTGTTCCATTTGGTACTTCATAAACTAACAGTATCTGTAAGCAATGCCATTGACAGGGCAGAAGAGTAGATTTATGTGTTTAAAGTGGCTATATAAATCTATATCTACAGTTTTTGCTTTAAACAAAGCATAACTAATACTTGTTTAACAAATTGTTAAATTGTAATTTGTTCTAAGTTCCTTAAAAAGACTGCAGAGAAGGTAAATTAATTATTTCATTCACTCATCTAAAATTACTGACCTTTTACTGAGGATACAAAGATGAATCAAACATTGTCCATGGCACTGAAGAACTCACTCTCTAATGTTGAAGGAAGAAAGAAGATGTGGCAGTGTGATGACAGCTTTCAGACAGTAAGTGTAGATGCTCTGGGAGAGCATAGTAGGGGTTCTTAGTGAGACTGATGGGTAGGGCAGGAGCTGAGGGATGATTTCCCACCAAAGCTAACCCCTAGGTAGAGTCCTTTAAAAGGCAAGCCTTGAAGCTACTCCCTCACTTTCTTCAGGCCTCTGTTTTGTGCCTGAGTGAAGTCTTCTGTGACCATCTGTGTCAAGAGCAATAGTCACCCCAAACCTCTGCCCTCCCTATCTCTTCACCCTTTGTTTCCTTCATAGCACTTATTACCATGTAGGGCAGCTGAGACAGCCTGAGTGATCCCCAAACCCTGGTATTCAGGCTGCTGTGTTGTCCCCTTTCACATTTGATCCATTATGACCAACAGAATATGACACAAGCAATGGTATGTCACTTCCAAGTTTAGGTTAGAAATAATAACTGTGGCTTCCATCTTGATCACTTTCTCTTGGATCACTCACTCTAGGGGAACCCAGCTGCCAAGTCACGAGGAGCTCTCTGGAGAGGTCCACATGGTTTAGAAACAAAACTTTGTGACACCACGTGAGTTAACTTGGGAGCAGATCCTTCAGCCCCAGATGAGCCTTCAGATGAGACTGTTATCTTAGTTAACAGCTTGACAACTTCATGAGCGCTTGTAAGCTTGAACTACCCAACTACATCTGGTATATTATAGGTTTGCTTATTTATTATTGTCTCTTTCCTTAGGTAGAATATGACCTCCATGAGAGCAATTACTTTGCTTTGTGCATTGCTATTCCTCTGGTGCCTAGGACATTGCCCAGATCCTAGTAGGAGCTCAATATATATTTGTTAAATGAACACCGGAGCCTACTGATATCCATTGAAATGATCTGAATGAGGATTTAGAGTGTCTCATTATATGTGGGAGATCTTCAAGATAAAATGGATTAGCTTTATTTCTCTTCTGATCTAATTGGTTGGGTATTTTAAGTGATGAAGTCGACAGCTAAGAAAATAACCCAATCAGTCTCTCCAAAGAACAAAAACAAAGAGGCATGAAAGCTGATGTTTTCATTTTAGCCACACCTCACAGGGGTAATAGATTTTTCCTATTTGGGTTCTCAGCAAAGCCAAGGGCAGCAGATAACTATTGGGGCTGGTCATCAGCACAGATTTATCAGTGACCACCAGAGTTGGCCAGTCCCAGGGAAATATGGTCCTTGGAATTATGAGCCAAAACAAACTCCATGGACATCAAAGTCCAACCCCTCTACTCTAATTGCCTAGGCTTGGGTCCTGTAGGGCCAATGAGAGTAAATTCTTTAAAGCTGAGGAGCCCATGGGCTAGATGTAAGTCATAACTGTGGGAATCCAAGAGTCAAGAGACCAAAAGCAAACACAGAGCTTGAAAGAGCAGGCCGATAATGGGAAAACTGAACCAAGTCTGGGGGACTTGGACAAAGCAAAAACAAGCAGTAATACCTGAGAAGAGTTCTGAATTGTAGCTTTCCATAGGCAGTGGTTCTCAACTCTGCCTACACAACATAATCACCTGGGGAACCAATGCTCATTATTAAACGCTTGTTTCTTACTTCAGACCTACCTCCTGTGTTCTGCTCTATAATGCCCGGGCTGGGATTCTGCCAACAGCATTTCTCCTTTACCAGCTCTGCCAATAGTGGGTGCTAGAAGAGACTGGAAGGATGGAATAGGGAGAAGGAATTTTTCTCATTCTGTTTGCTTTCTTTGATATTACTGTCACTTTAGCAGTGGTTCTTCAATCTTTGGTCCCAGCAGCAGCAGTTGATTTTAATTTGCAGGTCTGCCAAAATCCCAGAAGCAGTCGTTTCTGAGAAATAAGCACTAGCCAGCCAGTGTCTTCTTCTCAGAAGTCAGGTCCCATCCAGCTCTGGGGGGTTCCTCCCCTGAGCTCAGACACCAGCAACAGTTGGCAGCACACCCCAGAGGCCCTGGTCTCAGCTCTGCAGGACTCTTCCTTCTAGCTGCTAAGTTTCAATAGCCCTAACTTCTTCCATTGTTTATCTCAGCGTTAGAGGTAGTAGCTGCTTTCTGCTTTCCTCAATTACTGGTCAAGACTAATTAAATTCTCTATTTCTGGTTTCTATATCCCGACAGGACCCTGACTGCAGGTACTTAAGAGATATATAGATATCTGTGTTCTCCCATAACCCAATGTTGATTTAATTGGTCTGCTATAATCAGACAGGACATTTTTAAAGTCCATAGATAATTTTAATATACAGTGGTAAACAACATTACCACTATGCTGTATTGTTCTGTTTACCCGTATGGAAAGGTCCAACTTTAAAGACAGAGGGTGAGATGTGCCCCAAGCAGGAGCATGAACTGTTGCTATTTTTACTAACTCTTTCAGTTGCCTATACTAGGATCTAGCAGAAACCCATTTTTAATTTGACCAGGTCCACTCATCCTTTAAAGAGTAAGGGTTCTTTTGGCCACTCATATGTCTGACTCCTTAGCAGATGGCAGTAGCCGTTTGAGCTGGTTTCATCTTTCTGCTTCCATATTTTGAATGCTTCTGGACTTCTACAATACCTCTGTATATCTCATTATGGGTGGAATCAATGGAGGTAGGAGATTACTAAATGGATGTTTCCCTGTGACTAAAAGCAGACCGCTCTTGCGTACTTGCAAAGGTCTTTAGAAAATAAAATTTGCATTTGCATTCAGAGAAAATCCATCTTACATAGGTTGTTTGCGTGCAAATTCAACACCCTAGCTCTAGATTTTCATTAAATATTTCATGTGTGTGTGGAATATTGTCAACATTACTAATGGGGTTTCTGTTTAATTTCTTGATATAATTTGTCATCAAATAATCTCCCAGAAAGGAGTTCTGGCCATGTAATGGGACCTCACAGAGAAGGATGGTTTGTTTTTGCAAAGGGAATGATTTCAATTTCAAGCAAGCAGGAGATTGGGAATATATGGGCCTGGTGACTTGGCAGGAGCATTATGGATTGCAATTAAATTAATGTTCCCAGCACAAAGACTCGCTGCTTTGGGTTTCTGCATAATGTGTCCCCTTGAATCAGACAGGGAAAGGTACTTCATGAAAATTACCACCTTCACTCTCAATGGACTTTACTTGACCATCTTGCACGAGACTATGGAATTATGGTGACCTCAAATGGCATACCTCTTAACAGATATGGTGTGTAGATCCCTATTCTCCCCATCACTAAATAAACCACATAACAGCTCAAAATAAAAAGTGGTGAAAGGAAATAAGCAGACAAACAGGAAATTGGTAAGATGACAAAAGATGTGTGCACACAAACACAGTCTAATTCGTGCCATTCGACAGTGATTTGCTCTGCTTCTGCTCCTGTCTCTTAGAGGGAAGTCTAGAACCAGCACCTCTTCTATGTGTTATTTCCTGAAGGAAATGAGATTTTTGAGGCATGATAGACTGTAAAAGAAGTATGCTTAAGCAAAGCTGTTTATAACCTTTCAAGTATTTCTAGTTTCTGCTACAGAGAGAAACATAGGAAAAGTACTAACATGAATAGGGAAAAAATCCTGAAATGCATTGGGAATAGGAGAACATTTCTTTGATCTTCAAAATGCTTTCTCTAGTTTGCTAATGGTTTGGGAGAGTAACCTCTAGGGTGTGAGGTTGTAGACTTCTAGAGACAGGAAGAATGATTGGATAAAACATTGATTTGTGCTAACCGCATTGGTGCCATCAATCCTAAATTAGGAAAGCTTCCACATTGTCCTTCTATTCAGAAATCTTCAATAACTCCCAAATGTTCACAGGAGAAATCCTTGAATTTTTATTGCACTATGATTCTGTACCAACTTTCTTAAAAAAAAAAAAAAAAATTCTTGCTAACTGGGACTGTGCCTTGCAGACACTTTAGAATCAGGATTCATCTCTGATACTAGTAGATAAGAGCTCTCTCTTTTACTCTCAGCTCCCATGTGTTAGCAACCATGCAATCTTGGATAAGTTCCTTGCCGCTCTGACCTTCCATCCCCTCTTCTGTAAAATAAGAGTGATAGTATTACCGAATAGATCTCATAAGGTCATTTTGCAAGGAGTGCATGTGGGGTGACCAACCATCCCCCATTCATCCAGGACTGAGAGGCATCCTGAGCTACTAACACAGCTTTCAGTGGTAAAACAGAAAAGCCCCAGGCAAACCGGGATGAGGTGGCCACCCTACAAGACATATTTGCAAGTAAAACATTTAGCATTGTGCTTGGCATATAATAAATATTATGATAATGATCATTATTATGTTATATATGCTTCCTTTTTCCTAAACATGCTTTGCATTTCCTCCCCCAAGCCTATGTCCTGCCCCCATCTCTGCCCCTGCCACCCTGTTGCCCATCGCTGGAATTCCCCTGCCCTCTCACCTTTGCTTATCAGAATCCTTATTCTCTTATTTCTCTGACCAGACTGAACACTCATGAGAATGGGTCTGATCTCATTCAGATTGGCATTTTCTGCAACTCTTGACAGAGTACCTGCCATATGGTCAGGAGGTGCCCCCTGCATGTTTGATGGCTAATTAGCTAATGTTCATCTTTTACTTTACTAAACCTGCTACATCTATAACTATATCAAATGTGCAGAAAGCACCCTTGTCCTGCAGGTATTTCCTGTCTAAGAAGAAAATGCATGTCGTATTGTCAAGATCTAATGCCAAATATCAAGTAATAAACTTGTAATACTGTATATTGACTTTCACAATTGCTATTGAGTTGCTTAATATTACCTCAACTGTCACATCTAAAAGGTACAGATCATTCAGAGGAATCAGACTTTCTTTTCAGTTCCTTGGAAAATAGCTCAGGAAGTTTTTGTGGTGTCACTAGAAGAAACTCTGACACTGCAGGGTCATGTGTTTGCACTCAGTGGAATGTTTTAGAATGTTCTTTTTGGATGAGATTGTATTTCATTATTTCCTTTCTGTAAACATAACACTTAATTACTAACTCTAAGAAACCATTCTCTGGTAACTAAATTGCTTTTTAACAAAAGATTCGAAATGGATTTGAGTTTCAAAAGGGAACAGAAGAAATTGAAGACATGTATCTTTAAACCGTAATTACACAGTTGAAAATCATACACCGAACATGATTTTGCAGATTCAATTTACTTGTTATTGGAGGAAAGACAGGAGATTAATCCTACAAATTTAAAAATGCCCGGATTTTGTTTAATTTGACTTAAAATTTGAAACTTCACATTTATGAGTTGTGTTCCTTATTTCACAGTTCAATTAGCAATTGTTTGGAGAGATAAGCTCACTCTTAGGGTGACAGTCTCAGAAAAGTTTAAGAGCAAATATTCCTTTTATTTTATTTATGTCTTTCCATCCATTACAGTTGAACCATGTGTAAAGCTGATTATTCAATTTTCGGAGTCATATTTATAATATTTTCCATCTCATTCCAGAGTTCATTGAATCTGAGACACAACTCCCACATGCAGATGAAATTATTATTGTTTTCTCCTGTTAATGCAAGCTTATGTTATTTTACTCTTTTCCAATTCTTAAAATAAAATTTACATTAATAAGAGGTTTAAATCAGAATTCCAATGATTGACAGGATCTGAATGCAACTTAGATGATACAATTCACTTGTAGTAGGCCTAAGGGAAGTCAAGTTTAAGATCCAGGTGGTCTCTGACCCAGTAGGGCAAGATAACTGGATCAAACAGGCTTAGAGGATTCTTTAATACCAAACCCTTCCTCTCAGGAGATACACAGCCACAACCCCCTCTCATCCTTGCCCCGATTTGTTTTTAATAATTTTTAATTTTTTGTACGGACGGGGTCTCACTATATTGGACAGGCTGGTCTTGAACTCCTAGCCTCAAGCTATCCTCCTGCCTCGGCCTTGCAAAGAGCTGGGATTACAGGTGTGAGCCACTGCATCCAGCCTGAAATCTTGATTAAAGAGTCTACATCAATCATTAGTCACAAAAAGTCTAAACAACTGGGCCTTCTGTGATCTGAAATACACCTTCCACCTTATCCCATCTCTGCCCAGCCACAGCCACATGCACTCATGCTCTATTAAACAGGAAAGAAGTCAATCAGAAGCAAATACAAATATGACAAAACAAAAAGCAAATCCTCACACATTAAAAACATTGTGTTATATATCCTGAATTCAATAGACATTTAGTATAGTTGATATTGACATGTTCTTTTATGTAATGTATGGTTGAATTGATTTTTTTGACTGATAGCAAAAAGCAGTTACAAAATAGTGGTTAAGAATATAAGTTTTAGAGTTGAGCAAACCTAGTTTTAAAACAGGTTCTGCCACTAATTAGCCTGGTGGTCCCGGGTAAGTAACAAACACATTGTACAGTAACCTTCATCTTCACGTCTCTGAGGTGGTGATGATGGTCCTCTTGCACAGGTATAATGAGGCTGCCAAGAGCTGCCTGGTGCCCATTGCCCTCAGGACAAAGACTCTAACGCTCATGTCATGGGGAAAGGGGCCACTACACCATGACAGCATGGCCTTGCATCGCCACAGTGCTCCACGCTTGGGTAGGCAGATTCAGGACTGCACCTCATCTGATGGTAATGGTTTGGGAGAGTAACCTCTAGAGTGTGAGGTTGTTGACTTCTAGAGACAGGAAGATGGTGTTTTCTCACCATCTAGAGATGGTGACCACCATTATAGTGGTGGTGAAGACATGTTAAAACTCCTGTTTTACAGAGAAAAAAAACAGGATAAAAAATGATAGCAAATCGCAGCCATGTTTCCCATGGGCCAGGCACTGCCCTGCATGTTGAATGTATTCTCTCTCATCAAATGTTCATAGGAATCTAGTGAAGTGGCTACTGTTATGATCCCATTTCTGTTTTTTTTTTTTTACAGATATGAACACTGAGGTTTAGAAGTTAAGTAACTTGACCAAGTAATAGAGCAGATAAGTTACAGTGTTGCCTTCTCCTGTTTTAGCTGTAATGAAAAGCATTCAGTTAACCTAAACTTCCAGCTGCGAGTGTTTCATTGCATTCCAAAGGCCAAGGAACACAAAGCACAAGGCATAGAAAGGACCTTTTTTTTTTTTTTTTTTTTTTTAAGAGACACAAAGTCTTATTCTGTTTCCCAGGCTGGAGTGCAGTGGTAAGATCGTAGCTTACTGCAATCTCAAACTTCTGGGCTCACACAATCCTCCCACCTCAGTCTCCTCAGAAGCTAGAACTATAGGTGTGCACAACCATGTCTCACTAATGTGTTAAAACTTTTTTTGTAGAGACAGGGTCTGACTAAAAAACTATGTTGCCTAGGCTGGTCTTGAACTCCTGGGCTCAAACAATCCTCCCACCTTGGCTTCCTAAATTGTTAGGATTACATGCATAAGCCACCGCACCTGGCCAGAAAGGACATCTGTACTCCAGGGCTGGGCAGAAAGGCAAGTGAGGACCTGCATCTTCTAAGCCCTGGAGGTTCTAGGCCATGACTCAGAGTCAGGTGTCAGCTGGCCTGCCAGGGAGCAAAGCACAACACCTTGAATCAAGACTACCCTGTTCTTTGGGTTTTGCCTGTGGGAAATGCAGTATGGCCAGCAGGACTGGAATGAGAACTCCCTGAAAGCAAAGCATGGCTGACCCGAGAGAAGTCCCTATCTGTTCTGCCAGTGGCCCACGTGAGGACAGCGCTTTGTTAAAGCAAAAGAAGGAAAGCTTTCTAGGAACAGAGCAGAGTGTGCCGACTCCAAGGATTCAGCTGTGGGTCAAGGACCAGTAGAGTCTTAGGCAGGGAAAAGAAAGGACCACTTGCAAACATAGGAAGGGCAACAGAACATTGTCCAGCCCTATCCTTCCAAAGCTGGACCGCTGAGCCCAGCTGTGCACTTTGTGTCTTGTGCTGACTGAGCACTGAGCAAGGCTGAGCTCTGGCCCTTGCTGGGCTTTTCAGTGGGTTGTAGAAACCCAGGGAGGGAACCTCGTGGTCATCCACCCTCCCAGTCACCCTCGGTGACTTACACACTAGGTCTGTCCCTGTTCTAGTCCTAGCCCCTGACCAAGTCTCCAATCCTGCTGAGCCTCCATCAGTAAGACCAGGAGCTTACTGCCGATATATTTGAGACCTTCTCATCCTAAAATTAAATGACTTTGTGTTTTCTATTTGGAAGCATCTCCCTAGATAGTTTGAATTTCATCCTTCTAAGTAAGTATTTGGAGAATTTAAACACTTCTATAAGTAGAGTATTACCTCCAGGATGAACTGAGGACACATAGTCTCTAGATTCAAACATTTAAACTGCACATTAAATGTTTAAATGCACATTTCTGCCATTTGTTTTCAAACCATTATTTTAAAAATGTTTTTGCCTTTTCAAAAATAATTTTTAAAAATAGTGATTACATTCAATTCAACCAATTCTATACAACTATTACATATTATCGTTTTTTATTTTTCTCTTCCAGCCTATGCCCATCTACATAGTTATACTGATATAGTTGCAATCACAATGCACGTATAATTTGGTCATTTTTCTCTCACTTGGCACTTTAGCTTAAACTTTTTCTATGTATCTACATAATCTTTCTAATTATCATTTCATTGAATGCAGTATCTTCATCATCATCCATGCACCATAATTTACTTAATTTCCAGAATTTTGCACATAGAGCTTGCTTGTAATTTCTTCTTGCTAGTATTGATAATGTTGTTAATTAACATTTTTGTGTATATAGCTTTTTTTTCTTGATGAGTTATTGATTTGTAAAGGGAAAAAAGCCCTCATGCATTTCGAAACTGACTGCTAGTATGTGTGAAGCAATATTCACATCCTCAACATATGGTTGCGTGTACAGAATTCCCTCCTGTTTCCAGTGAGAGGATGCTTGGGACACAGTTCGCATCAGCTGTCCTTTTTGAAGAGACTTGCAAAAATCATCCATCTGCACTTGGGGAAGCCCATTTGTTTTATTTTCCCTCTTTTTCCTTTGCTTCTTGTAAAAATTATTTTATAGGAGCAAAGTAGCTAACTTTTACACAGGCCATTAAGTCCTTGTAACAACAAATCTAGGAGGCAGGACAGCACGTTCCTCTCACCCCCCTCAGCAGTCCCAAAGCAGGTGTTTTCACGTAACAGTGCTGCTTCAGTAACCACCCATTCAATTTAAAACTCAATTCAAAGGAAAGAGCCATTTCTTTTTAAATGTAGTACATCAGACAAAGCAAATATGGACACTCCAAATCAGAAAGGACTGTGAACAATTTCAGCCACACCTGGAAACATGGTTTTTAAACTGTGGCAAATGTTGCCAATTTCAGGCACAGGATAGGCATTCTGGTTCATAGGCCCCTAAAGTCTACCTTGTTTTAAACTAAAAATCACAAAGAATCAAGAGATCTTCATTTTATGGGAAACTGGAGCTGTTCCAAATGTAAAAAATCAAATTAAATTGAATGAAAGCCATACCTGTACTAATGCTTTAAAAGGGAAGACTTGAAGCCTGATGCCTTTTACCAAAGGCTTGGGCAGCTGAGCAAGTGCAGCCTGAAAGTGTATCATAAAGTAAAATTTAGGTCATTTTTATTCATTCTGTTATGCAGAGTCACAGACCTCAGAAAAACACACTAATAAAACATCCCGCTCGGCTTAATGGTCTCCTCATTCGACTCCATAATGATAAATGAAATGCCATTAGCATAAGGCAAGTCCATTTCTTGTGGTCTGTGGAGGAGCCCAGGATTGTGACAGAATTGGAATGCACAGAATTGATTGTTCACAGTTCAAAGGGAAAACTATGGCACATTTCGTAACCCCATGCCAAGGTCGCCACTCTGGGAATGAAGGCCAAGTTCTGAGAAGGTTTGGGGTCCCCCAGACTGCAAACAGGAAATATCTCAGACCTGAGTATCTGGACTAGAACAATACCTGAAAATAGCATTTGAGAGAGACCAGAAGAGCAGGAAGTTGGAGAAGGCAGCCAAGGGCCTATCTCTTGCTCTGCTTCAGTCAACTTCTCAGTCATTATAAAAACAACTTTATGTTGAGCTCCTGTCATGGGCCAGGTAGTCTGCTGGGCTCTGGGAAAATAGCTAGAGATAAGATAGACAAGATTCCTGCTCTCATGGTGCTTACATTCTAATGAGGAGGACTGTCTGATAAATTTTAAATGGCAGTTTTGCCAGGTACAGTAACTCACACCTGTAATCCTAGCACTTTTGTTCCCAGACCAAATGGAGGGTTGAGCTGCTTATTCTCACGGCCCAATAACAAGATGCAGATGAACTGGGAAAGGAAGGAGTTTCTATTTCTGAAACTGGTTACAGGGAAAAGGCTTGGAAAATATCACCCAACTCAAAATTACAAAGTTTTGCAGAGCTTATATACCTTCTAAGCTATATGTCTACGTGTAAGTGTGCATTCATCTAAAGACACAAGTGATTAACTTCTTTTAATCTATAAGATCTGAGTCCTGAAGACCTTCCTCTGGAGCCTCAGTAAATTTACTTAATCTAAGTGGGTCCTGGGGCTAGGGTGATTACCCTTATCTTTTGTCCCTGCTAAATCATGGAGGTTTGGGGAGTTCTTTCAGATCCCCACTAAACTTGTGGAGACCTGGTGAGTTTCTTCAGACCCCCAATAAAACTTGTTTAATCCTAAGTGGGTCCTATTAAGAGTTCCTTCATTATCTTGTCATGCTTCAATGCCCAAGAAAGGCCTAGGCAAAACTTTTGGAAGGCTTTTGTTACATTTCAGCCTTTGTATGAGGGCACTGGCTCTATCAGCTTTTAATATTTATCTTAGTCAGTCAGTCAGTGCTGAAACAGTTGTTATGCAGGCCTGCGTTAGTAAGACCTGGAGGCTGAGGTGGGTGGATCACATGAGTTCAGAAGTTTGAGACCAGTTTGGAAAACATGGCATAACCCTGTCTCTACAAATAAATAAATTAAATACATACAAAATAAAATGGTAGTTTTATAGCACTTTTTCTGGCCTGAAATTATTGACAGGATAATAGGGTGGTAGAGTTGCCCGACTTAGCAAATAAAAATCCCAGATACCCAGTTAAGTTTAAATTTCAAATAAACAAGGAATTATTTCCTGTTTAGTATATGTCTCAAATACTGCCTGAGATATACTTGTACTGAAAAGTAATTCCTTGTTTACCTGAAATTCAAATTTAACTGAGCATTCCATATTTTACCTGATAACCCAAGTAGTGGGTAATGGGGAAGGGCAACATAAACTACGGTGGTCAGGGAAGGCTTCTGTTCTAAGACCCTTTCAGGCGGGGAACAATGTGCTTTTTGAAAGTCTATGTGATAAAAAGAGATACTAAGCATTTGCATAGTGTTTGCTTGGGTCAGGCGCTGTTCTAGGTACTTACATGTTAATGTATTTAATCTTCGCAGTAGTCCTGTGAGATAGATTCTGCTATTCTCCCCATTTGGCAGATAGAAAAACTGAGGCACAGACAGGGTAAGTAACTTAACCAAGGTCACCCAGTAAGTGGTGAAGTAGCCATTCAGTCAGGCTCCAAAGTTTGTGCTCTAACCACCATTGCCTGTCACGTAAGTCTACCATTGGAAGCATTCTATTTTACCGAAATCAAGGAAGTATCTTGAGATGTACTGTTATTTCAGCCAGCTGAGGAAGACACTGTACTCTCCCCTCTCTATATAAACTTCCTGTCCTCCCTGATGATAGCTGTAGGGTTATCTAACATTTGAATGGCACTTTTTACTTACAATTACTTTTATATGCATTTTTATTGGAACACTAAGTTTCATGAATCAGGTATAAGTAGACAAACAGGGTCTCAAAGGATTATAGGAATTTCATCAACTTGAACAATCAGCCTGTTTTACAGCCTCCTGCCCTTCAGCCTGTTTTCCCCCAAACTCCATATGGAGTACAGTCATCTTGTTAGTTGGAAGCAGCTCCTGACAGACCCTGGCAATTTATAGATGAGCCCAAGTGAACATTCCTCACGACCATGCTGAAGTTTCCACTCCAGGAGGAGCCACAGCTTCACCACCATAACATACAACCTATCTGCTGGCAGAATAACTCACTGCCTCTGCATCACTAGGACCCCTTCTCTACATGCAACGATGTGCCCTCTCTCCTATCCATCACTCCATTAAACCCTCCTGTCATTTTCCCTCAGGGAAACGCTGCTTTGGAGAATACTCCCAGGGTTCTCCTCACTTGCAACAAGGAATAAAACTCTTATTGATGATTGATGAAAACTTGTGTTCTCGTGGAGAGTCTTCTGTTACTTGCCAGGTGAATGAACTCCAGTTTTTTGGTTTTTTTGTTTTTCTTTTTTCTGGGTATCACAGGCTTTGCTATTATCCTCATTTACAGATGAAGAAACTCAGACTTGGAGAGAGTAAGTCATATATAATCCCATGGCAATAAGCAACAGGACTATGACTTGGCCTTAGATCTGTAAGAGCATACTCTTGGCATATAGCCCACATCCAGCAGGGGCTCAAAAAAGGCATATTGAACTGGATACAATGTGCTTCACCAGCTCTCAGTTGGATGACCCCTTTGCAGAGAGGCTGAATACCTTCCCTGAATATGGTATGTCCCTTGAGGACACCAATTCTTCAAATGGCTTGACAAACTCACGTGGGTGTGCCAGAAGGCTAGATGCTCAGACCTCCCATGGAGGTGTAAATATCTTAGTCAGTGGCAGGAATAGTACTATGAATAGTCATACCCATGAATAATGCAATCCTCTTCCTTTTCTCAACCAAATGACTTTAGGACATATGGGGCCAAGAACATGATGCAGATGTGGGGCTGGATTATGTACATCATTAGCCCACCTCCTCTGGTGATGGAATTTGTCACCCCTACAAGCCCTTTTCCATTTGACTTCAAAGGCTCATCTTGGTCTTATATGATGGATTTGCTTTTCAGTTATGGAGGACAGTGCCCTGGACTGGGCATACTTCTCAGGGTAAACCTTGTTTCTTAATGTGACTCCTTTTAATGTTTTTACACTGGAAAGGGGCCAGGGCTGGATTTTTTTTCTTTCAGGGACCACTGGTTCTGACTTCAGGAGCCCAAGGAGAGCTCCTCCTGCCAGCAACAGTATTGTTCTTGGCCAAATTTGGGTCTAATGAAGAGTTTGAGAGAAGTTTGCAGAACAGATGGAGCAGAACATGGGGGCCCAAGGCCCTTTGTACAGTGTTGGGGCTGGTAGCTGAGTCATGAAAAGGCATAGGTGGTGAGATGGGAAGGAAACTCTTTATTTTTATAATATTAATATAATAATATTAATATTTTAATATTATAAAAATAATCTTCTTATTTTTACCTATCTCGCCCCTCCCTGCCCCATCTTTATACTGTGGATTTAATTGCAAAATGTGGCATCTATTAATGTAAGAACCACGATAATATCTTGCACAGATTCCATTCCCATTGATCATCTGCAATGGTCTCCATGGAAGCCCTGAGGTAAGCAGGGCTGGGGTGCTGACCTTGATCCACAGCAGCTGAGGATTCTGAGAAGGAAGTTAGGGGGCTTGCCCAAGGCTCTGCAGGAAGCAAATGATAGACAAGTGTTCAAAGGGAAGTGCTCTGACTCCTAGTTCAATACTGCCTACTTCTTCTTTAAAAAGGTTTAAAAAGGTGAGTACAGGTGTGGATGCCCCCCTCCCCCCACCCCCCACCTCCTGCTTTATGAGCTCTCTGCAACTGGCACCAGGTGCCCACCCTAACTCACCTCACCCTCTTTCTTGTTCTGCCCCCAAGTCTCAGTCTGGGTTTTTGAAGCTGTTGTGTTGCCTCCATTCCAGAAAGCTTGGCCAACCAGCCCCAAGGTAGCAATCTTGGTTGAGTCTTCCTCAGGGAGAGACACTTCCCCCCATGTTCTGATCAGCAGAGTGGTGGATGCTTCTTTTCTGCA
Organism: Rhinopithecus roxellana; assembly: GCF_007565055.1. Classification (NCBI taxonomy): domain Eukaryota; kingdom Metazoa; phylum Chordata; class Mammalia; order Primates; family Cercopithecidae; genus Rhinopithecus; species Rhinopithecus roxellana. The sequence continues at coordinate 32,498,316 of NC_044559.1, forward strand.
GGCATGATGGACAGAAATGTAGGATACTTGATGAGCACCCCTTGATAAAAGGTAAAATATGTTGGCTGGGTCTACTTTGAATAAGTGTTTCCTAGTGATTCAGAAAAGCAGTGGAGGCTGGAATGCAAACATTTAAAGTGTGAGCCATAAGTCAGTTCCGATAGAAGAGTCAGAGACTTGAGGTCATGCGCCAGCATTTAATGTAAAGATGAAATGTTCAGACAACATTGCATTAGCTGCTGGTAACAGAGGAAGGGAAAGAAACAAAACAGAAGACAGGGTGGAAAAAGGATCTACTTTATAGTAAAGACAGGTTTGAATTGAGGTTCTGCTGCATACCAGATATGCCATACAACTCACCTTACCCTGCTCAGGCAGGTTCATCCTTATTTTATAAATAATTGTTATGAAGATTGGTTCATTCACCCCACCAATATATTTTCTATTATGTTCTAGCTCTGCTTCAGGAAGTGGACGACAAAGATAAAGAATCCCTTTTAAGGAGCTTGCATTCTCAGCAGAAAGTAGAAAGACTAAAGAATTAAACAAGAAACTATCAGACATTGATGAGATAGAACATTTGAAGATTGATGTGATAAGGAATGCCTGGGAAAAGGCTGGGTATGTTAGGTCAGGAAAGGCTTCTCTGAAGAGTCAACAATCGAGAAGCTTCTACCCATGCCAAAATCTATGGAGGAAGTTTTTTGGCAGAGTCAACAGCGAATTCAAAGGCCCTGGGGCTCCACAGTGAGAGGGTGGATGTGCAGGAGCAGGGCACTGGGGCAATGAGGCCAAAGCAAAGGGATTGGACTTGATTCCAAGTGGAGTGAGGGCTAGTGGAGGGCTTTGACCAGGACTGTAGCCTGAACTGATTTGCATTTTTAAAAAGATGTGCGTGGGGAACAGATCAGAAGGGGCTGAAGCCAGATGCCAGACTGGAAGGCAACGCTGCAACCAAGCCACTTGAGATTTCAGTACCCCAGAATTTTTAGCGATTGAAATAATGAAAATATAGCCTCAAAGCTTATGTTTAATCATGAAGCCACATTATTCCCTTTGAAATATAGATTGAAGAAGCTGTCTTTACCCTAAGCTTCTCTGTATGGTGATGAGACAGAATCAACTCCTTGGAAGTCTGTTACGCCAAATATCAAGTTCTAGCCTAAGGTGAGGTTTGAGGGGAGTGGGTGGGCAAGTGGTGGGTAGCTGGAAAAACACTTGAGGAATTGTAGGCAGTTTTGACCTAACTTTATTCTCTCTCTGGGCACAAGCTGTATGTACAGCATCAGTAGGGTAGTTATGCCTTTTGCAGACAATAGCAGCTCTGAGCCAAGCACGAGCTTATGTGAGTGGTTAATGTACCTCATGTGGCGTGGTTACATCATGTGTGGGGTTGTGGGCCTGTGCTCCAAACCCGCTGAGTCATGCTGCTCTTGGAAGGCCACCTGGGCCTACTCCTGACAAAAGTGAAGCCATTTTCCTTACAAGGTCCAACTCCCAAAGCTTAGAAATGATTGGAAACACAGGCTGCCTTGGGGCTTACTCCCATGGATCAGGTCAGAGCCAGAATCTACCTCACTAGGTGAGTCACCCAGGGACAACAGGTTCATATGAAGAAGGCAGGCAGGGCTCACTAGCTCCCAGAGCTCATCAGGGGATTGGCACCTGCAGCCTGAGTGTTTATATTTGAATTACGTTTGATAGCATGTTGAATTGGTGACTAATTGCAGCATTCCCAAACAAGGTACTTTAATTACAGCTTCTTTAATTCCAGTGAGAACTCCACTTGGAAAACAGAGTGATGAGGAGGATTCAGATCTGCTTACTCTGATCCGTAAGTGTGAGTTGAAAAATGAATGACCGGGAAAGTCTGTGGCTTACTCAGTGAGCTCCTGAAAAGACAGTGCTTTGTAACTCTGCTAGAGATGCCTCCCAAGGGAAGGGGCCAATTGACAATCGTTGCAGCCTCATTCTTGAAAGTTGGTGACCAGTGCACATGTGGGTGTGCTGGAAGGTCAATGCTGGCTTGGTCTCAGCCTCCCCTCCTTCTAGCTGGGAACAGTTGTCCAGATGTCATGTGTATCTCTGGAGGGACTTGCTCAGTGAGCTTGAAAAAACAGACTCACTAATTGTGCTGTCCTCTGTTGTAAATCATGGACTGATCTCCTTCACCTCTTGAGCTGCAAAATTCAATTCAGAGCTTTGAATAGGCTTCTGATAGAGTCTTCCTAGTTTCAACAGATCCTTTGACAGGTTTTCTGTATTTATTTAACGGGACTCTTGTCCCCTTGCTGCTAGGCTACACATGTGGCCCAGAAAACTGGGTCAGTTTCACAGGTCAAGTTTAAATGTTGCCAAATAGCTTATTTAAATCACTTTTAAGTCTTTTTATTAGATAAATGTGGGCAGGCCATGAATTTTAGCCACATTATTATTTTCCATAGTGGCCTTAAGACTGGGAATCAGTTGTTTTTATATTTCCATAGAAGACAATCAGTCTTTCCATAGCCCTGGGTCTTGTCTTCTGTCTCTTTAAATGCAATATTTTCTCCAAAGCAGAATGGCTTTGGAGTTCTCTTGGGACTTTTCTACCTGTCATTCTGATTATAATAACAATGATAAGAAAGCCTTACCTGAAGCATCTGACACTTTCATGTAAGTGATCTCACTTGATCCTTACAGCCAGCTCTGAAAGGAAGACAAGGTAGCTATTGATACTCCTATATCCTCTCTGAGCCCAGAGGAATGATATCACGGCCACGTTTTCCAGTATAGACAAGGTCTGCATTATCTGATGCCATCCCCTGCTGCTTTTCTGTGATGCCTGTCAACAAGCCTTGTTTTGCCAATATTACATGGTTTCTTAGTAGCCCTCAGTGTGTGCCTCATGTCAATGTCCAGCGCAGCCCTCCAGGTGATTCTCGGTGTGTATATTGGGTTAGCACCTAGACCAAGTCAAACAGGCAAATGTCCATGAAGTGCCAATGTGTACATAAGCTGTATGAGGCATTTATGGCACAGATAAGTGCTGAGAGAGTGAAGCCGAGACGAAAGTCAACTACCTATGGTTTTAGATTCCAGACAGACCTAATTCAAATCACACTTCCTGAGTCTTTGAATAAGTTACATACACATTCAGAACCTCGTGATTAAATGTGATAATATAAAATGACCAGCACTTTGAAAGAGTTACATTAATAGTGGTAGGGTTTTGTCACATCATCTCTATAATCTTTACAACACTCCTTCTGAAGTAGGTACTATACTTACCCCGATTTTATAGACTGATAAACTGAGGCACATACAGATTGGTAAGCTTAGGTTATCGGCCAACAGTTACTGCTGCATTTTGCACTCAGGTCTTTCTGGTTCCAAACACAGCTATTGTTCTTAAAATGAGATGACCCCAAGAAAGTGCCTGATGCCCCTTATCTGCTTTCTGTGTACCTGCCCAGTGCCTGGATAGCTAGAGACAGAGAAACAACTAAGCAAACAAAAGGGCCACTACCAAGGGGCGGAGATAGCCCATCCCCAAATGAGCCACCAACCTCTGGGTTAATGTTATTTAACTGCACATTTTACATGCTTTTTTATTAGCCTTAATAACCACCACTTTGTTGTGCCCTTGAGTACCCAGAAGGACTATTGCAGTGACTGGAAAACACCAAAAGCTCCTCTTACCAGCTTCCCTCTGGCCGATTACTGATGGGGATTGTGAACCTGCCTCTTCCTCTCTGTGCTGAAGCTGCTGTGCTAGACTGAAAAGTCCTACTTGCTCCTGCTCATTTCCCACCATGGCAGGGAGGCTGCCCCTGCTGCTGTGCAGGCTGCACCTTGATTCAGAGCTGAGTAGTGCACTATGCATGGGAAGGGGTGGAAAAGATCACCCCACAGGCTATGAAGCAATCCTTTAATGCCTTGCTATTCAAACTGTAGTCTGTGGACCAGCAGCATAGACCATGGAGGCTTACTAAAAATGCAGGATCTCAGGTCCCTCTAGAACTAGTGACTTAGATGCTGCCTGTTAACAAGATTCCTTCCTGGTATGATTCCTGTATCCATGAAAGCTTGGGAAGCATTGAGGAACATTGCTCTAACACTGGAGATACCCCGTACACTTGCATGGGAGCTTTGGAGAACTTCAAACGCCACATGGGGAAAATCTGACTCTAAAAGTAATGAAGTAGGAATAGTGAATATCAACAAGTATTCCCTCCTTAATGCTTCGTAATCTACCAAGTGCTTTGGTGGATGTAGGGCTGGTTCTCTAAGTGCAGTTCCAATCTATCCCACCTCTATTTGTCTGGATAACTTCTTTTTTGGAGGGGAAGTTGAGGGGACAAGGTCTGGCTTTGTCCCCCAGGCTAGAGTGCAGTGGCGCAATCATAGTTCAGTACAGACTAGAACTGGGTTCGAGTGATCCTCCTACCTTGGGCTCCTGAGTAGTTGGGGCTACAGGGATGCACCACTATGCCTGGATATTCTTATTTTTATTTTTGTAGATACAGGTCTTGCTATGTTGCCCAGGCTGGTCTTGACTCCTAGCTTCAAGCAGTCTTCCCACCTTGGTCTCCCAATGTGCTGGGATTATAAGTGTGAGCCAGCATGCCTGGCCTAATGATCTCTATTTTAAAAAGAAAACAGATGTGTTTGAGTCCTGTCTCTGCCATTCAGCATAAATAACTTTATGTAAGTTCTTTATCCCTCTAAGTCTCAGGATTCTCATCTGTAAAATGGGGGTAGTGACATATACGTAATTTTCTTTGCAGAGCTATTGTTAGGATGAAATGGGCTTATACATATAGGACACTTGGTCTCTGGCAAATGCTCAATAAACGGCAGTTGCATGGTTTTCTTTCTCTTGCTGCTCTTAGTGAAATTTCCTACTTGACTGAGCTTCACAGGGCAAAAGCTGAGGTTGTCCTTTGACTGTCTCGTACTTGGTAGGTTTATAAATCTGTGGAATGAATGCTTGATCTTCCCAACTGCTAGCAAGATAAGTCAGGTATATTTTCCCCATGATATGATTTAATAATCACAAGAACCCTGGGAGGTAAATTGTATTTTCCCAAGTTATAGATGGTGGTAGAGGCTCTGAGTTGGTAGGAAATTCGCCCGGGTCACACAGTTCGTTACTGACCCAATGCAGGCCCACTTCTCTCCATGCTAATTGAATGCCCTCTTTGTTTCACCTGACCACTTTCTCTCAGGCTCATTGCATCTTAAATGTGTATCTTCTCAGGGTTTAGGGTTTAACAGGTGCCATTGGTAGAAAAGAGGAGATTCTTATTGTTTTCTTTGTTAAGATTTATAACAAAGACTAGTCAGACTAGCAGCTGACTAAAGGAAAGAAATTTCTTAGCATCCACCCTAAGTCCAGCCTACTGCCCTGGAAACTCATCCCTCCAGAATAGTGTTTCCCACATTCCAGTCTTTGACCAACTGCTTGTACTCTTCTGGGCCTGTCTGCACACTAGCCATGCTATTTATTTTCTATTTTATCACATCAGCTCATTTTTATTAAACAAATACGTTTTAAAGTGAAACTATATTATTGCCATAAATGGAAATCTTGAATCACTTTCCAACAGAAAAGAATAACAATAAACAAGTACAATGGAACAAAAACATTCTTTTTCTATGTAGGTGGATATGGTTGCCTTCAGCAGGGTATGTGCTAGGGGCCTTTCTCTTCTTCCAAAGTGAGATTAACAATAATGGTTAGTGCTAGCATGTCTTTGACATTTTTTTTTTTATATCATCAGAAGGATTGGGGAACAAAGGGAGAAAAGCAATGAAAAGAAAATGCATTTGCCATCATATGAGGCGATGCTATTTAATGTTCTTTGGGTGCCAAGAAAATTATTTCGTAAGACCCCAGGGGCTCCATTTCCTGAGAAACCATATTGTAGTATGTACTATGCCATCATATGCTATTGGATAAGATGGGCATGTCTTTATTCCCCAGTTTGTCTAGCGTAGAAGGAATGGAACTTCAATGCTGGAGCAAACTGCATGGGTTTGAATCCCAGCTCTGATAATTACTAAGGATTGACCTGGGAAAAGTTACTTTACCATTTTTGCCTCCATTTTCTCATCTGTAAAGAGAGTGTACTAATAGTAACTATCTAATTGTTGTCAGAATTAAATACATGGTAAGACTCTTAGAATAGTGAAACTCAGCAAGTGCTTGGCACACTGCTTGTGCTATATAAATGCTGGATGTTTAGCTGCTGCTGCTGCTGCTTCTGTTTTAAAATGCTGAGGCCAGAATACGACAAGTCCTTGTCTATGATTCAGGTACTAACTCTTTGCCTGTTTGAGGAGTATAGGACTCTACCCTTTCTGAGTCTACAGACTAAGCAATCCTTGGTGCTGGAGTCTCATCTGAAAGGAAGAACAGGGGAGCTGGAAGAGAAAGGCTCCAAAGAATCAGGGCATCTCTCAGCAGGGAGCTGGCATGTGTTTGGCTCCTGTTGTATACCAGGCACTTTGAGATGCCATTTCTATATTTTTTCCCATTAACCTGTGGTTGGTGCTATTTTCTAAATATTTCCTCTTCTCTGCCTTCCATGATAATGGTATGACTTCCCTTCCCATAACAAATTAGGCATATCCATGTGATTTTCTGTGGGCAATGAAATGTGAGTCGAAATATGTGTCATAGCCAGCAGAAACTTTCAGAGCTAGTGGGTAATTCACGCTTTTCTCTTTGTACTGATTCAATAATCAAGGAAATAGGGTGTTCCTGAGCAAGTCTGACATGGATGAGAGCTCCCAGTTAATATATGATGGAAAGTGTAGCTGAGAAGAAAGCAAAACTATGTTTGTTTGTTTGTTTTGTTTTTTGGGATGGAGTTTCACTCTTGTCACCTAGGCTGGAGTGCAATGGTACGATCTCGGCTCACTGCAACCTCCTTCTCCTGGGTTTAAGCAATTCTCCTGCCTCAACCTCCCGAGTAGCTGGGATTACAGGTGTCTGCCACCACGCCCGGCTAGTTTTTGCATTTTTAGTAGAGACAGGATTTCATTATGTTGGCCAGGCTGGTCTTGAACTCCTGACCTCCCAAAGTGCTGGGATTACAGGCATGAGCCACTGCTCCTGGCAAAACTATGTTGTTTTAAGCCACTGAAATTTTGTTTACTACTACATCAAAACCTACCCTATTCTGTCTGATGCAAAACCCTAGGTGCAGATACACCAAAATTCTTTTTTAATTACATTTTTCAAAATTTTTAATTTTTGTGGGTGCATAGTAGGTGTATATACTTATGAGGTACATGAGATGTTTTGATACAGGCATGCAATGTGAAATGAGCATATCATGAAGAATGGGGTATCCATCCCTCACAAGCACTGATCCTTAGAGTTGCAAACAATTCAATTATACTCTTTATTTTAAAATGGACAATCAAGTTATTATTGACTATAGTCACCCTGTTGTGCTATCAAATAGTGGGTCTTATTCATTCTTTCTATTTTTTGTACCCATTAACTGTCCCCATCTTCCTTGCAAACCCCCACTACACTTCCCAGCCTCTGTTACAATCTTTCTACTCTCTATGCCCATGAGTTCAATTGCTTTGATTTTTAGATCCCACAATTAAGTGAGAACATGTGATATCTGTCTTTCTATACCTGGCTTATTTTACTTAGTGATATGGTTTACCTGTGTCCCCACCCAAATTTCATCTCAAATTATAAGCCAAACTGTAATCTCCATGTGTCAAGGAGGGGACCTGGTGGGATGTGACTGGATCATGGTGGTGGTTTTCCCCATGCTGTTTTCATGACAGTGAGTGAGTTCTCATGAGATCTGGTTGTTTAATAAGTGTCTGGCCCATCCTCCTCCCCTCTCTCTCTGTCTCTCTCCTGCTGCCATGTAAAATGTGCTTGCTTCGCCTTTACCTTCTGCTATGATTGTAAGTTTCCTGAGGCCTCCTCAGTCATGTGGATCTGTGAGTCCATTAAACCTCTTTTGTTTATGAATAACCTTGTCTCAGATAGTGTCATTATAGCAGTGTGAAAATGGACTAATACAGGAAATTGGCACCAGCAGTGGGGCACTGCTATAAAGATACTTGAAAATGTGGAAGCAACTTTGGAACTGGGTAAGGGCCGGAGTTTGGAACAGTTTGGAGGGCTCAGAAGAAGACAGGAAGATGTAGGAAGCTTTGGAACTTGCTAGAGGCTTTTTGAATAGTTTTGACCAAAATGCTCATAGTGATACAGACAATGAAATCCAGGCTGAGGTGGTCTCATATGGAGATGAGGAACTTATTGGGAACTGGAGCAGAGGTCACTCTTGCTCTGCTTTAGCAAAGAGACTGACGGCACTTTGCCTCTGCTCTAGAGATCTGTGGAACTTTAAATTTGAGATAGATGATTTAGGGTTTCTGGCAGAAGAAATTTCTAAGGAACAAAGCATTCAAGACGTGACCTGGTTTTTCCTGAAAGCATACAGTTATATGCACTTACAAAGAGACATTTGAAATTGGAACTTATGTTTAAATGGGAAGCAGAGCATAAAATTCTGGGAAAATTGCAGCCTGTGTATGCGGTAGAAAAGAAAAACCCATTATCTGGGGAGAAATTCAAGCTAGCTGCAGAAATTCACATAAGTAATGGGGAACTGAATGTTAATTGCCAAGACAATGGAGAAAATGTCTCCAGGGCATGTCAGAGATCTTCAACGTAGCCCCTCCCATCACAGGCCCAGAGGTCTAGGAGGAAAAAGTGGACCAGCCCAGGGCCCTTCTCCTCTGCGCAGCCTTGGAACTTGGTGTCCTCTGTCCCAGCTGCTCCAGCTCTAGTCAGGGCAAAAAGGGGTCATGGTAAAGCTCAGGCTGTAGTTTCAGAGGGTGCAAGCCCCAAGCCTTGGTGGCTTCCATGTGGTGTTGGGCCTGTGGATACGCAGAAGACAAGAGCTGACCTTTGGGAACCTCTGCCTAGATTTCAGAAGATGTGTGGAAATGCCTGGATATTTAGGCAGAAGTCTGCTGCAGGGGTGGAGCCCTCATACAGAACCTCTACTAAAACAGTATGGAGGGAAATGTGGAGTTGGAGCCCCCATATGGAGTTCCCACTGGGGCACTGCCTAGTGGAGCTTTGAGAAGAGGGCCAACATCCTTCAGACCCCAGAATGGTAGATCCACAGACAGCTTGCACCCAGAAAAGCCATAGGCACTCAACACTAGCCTGTGAAAGCAGCCACAGGGGCTACACCCTGCAGAGCCATAGGGACAGAGCTGCCCAAAGCCTTGGGAGTCTCCCCATCTATCAGCATTCCCTGGATGTGAGATATGAAGTCAAAGGAGGCCATTTCAAAGCTTTTAGATTTAATGACTGCCCTACCAGGTTTTGGACTTGCATGGGGCCTGTGGCCTCTTTGTTTTTGCCAATTTCTCCCATTTTGAATAGGAACATTTACCCCATTCCTGTACCCCCATTGTATCTTAGAAGTAACTAACTTGCTTTTGATATTTTAAGGGGGAAGGGACTTGCCTTGTCTCAGATGAGACTTTGGACTTGGACTTTTGTGTTAATGCTGGAATGAGTTAAGATTTTGGGGTACTGTTGAGAAGGTATAATTGCATTTTGAAATGTGAGAAGGACGTGAGATTTGAGAGGGACCAGGGGAAGAATAATATGGTTTGGCTGTGTCCCCACCTAAATCTCATCTTGAATCGTAAGGCAAATTTTAATCCCCATGTGTTAAGGAAGGGACCTTGTGGGAGGTGATTGGATCATGGGAGTGGTTTCCCCCATGCTGTTCTCATGACAGTGAGTGAGTTCTCACTCACAGATAGAAATGCTACTGATTTTTGTATGTTGCAACTTTACTAAGTTTGTTTAGCAGTTCTAATCATTTTCCTGTGTAGTCTTTAGATTTTTCTAAATATAAGATCATATCATCTATAGAAAAAATAATTTGACTTATTTCCCATTTGGATGCCTTTGGTATCTTTCTCTTGTCTGATTGCAATGGCTAGGGCTTCCAGTACTATGTTAAATAACAGTGGTGACAATGGGCAGTGTTGTCATGTTCCAGATCTTAGAGGAAAGATTTTCAGTTTTTTCCCATTCAGTATGACACTAGCTGTGGGTCTGCCATATATGGCTTTTATTATGTTGTGGTATATTCCTTCTATTCCCAGGTTTTTGAGGGTTTTTGTCATGAAGAAATGTTGAAATTTATCAAATGCTTTTTTTAGCATCAATGGAAATGATCATATGGTTTTTATCCTTCATTCTGTTCATAGGATGTATCATATTGATTGATTTGTGTATGTTGAACCATCCTTGCATCCCAAGGAAAAATCCCACTTGGTTATGATAACCTAAAGTCATTAGGTTATTTACCTGAATTTTTTCCTCTTCTTTGAGGTAGGTACTTATAGCTATAAACTTCCCTCTTAGTATTGCTTTTGCTGTATCCCATAGGTTTTGGTATGTTGTGTTTTCATTATCATTTAAAGAAAGTTTTCAATTTCCTTCTTAACTCCTTCATTAACCCACTGGTCATTCAAGAGCATATTATTTAATTTTCATGTCTTTCTATAGTTTTGAAAACTCCTCTTGTTATTAATTTCTAGTTTTATTCCATTGTGGTCAGAGAAGATGCTTGATATTATTTGCATGATTTTGAATGTTTTAAGACTTGCCTTGTGATCTTACATATGTCTGTTCTTGAGAAAGAGCCATGTCCTGAGGAGAAGAATGTATAATCTGCAGTCATCAGATGAAATGTTCTGTAAATAGCTATTAGATTCATTTGGTTTATAGTGCAGATTAAGTCTGTTGTTTCTTTGCTGATTTTCTTTCTGGGAAATCTGTCCAATGCTGAAAGAAGGGTGTTGAAGTCTCCAGCTATTATTGTATTGGGGCCTATCTCTCTCGCTAGCTCCAATAATATTTGCTTTATATATCTAGATGCTCCAGTGTTGGGTGCATAGATATTTAAAATTATATCTTCTTGCCACATTGACCCCTTTATCATTATATAGTGACCTTCTTTGTCTCTGCTCACAGTTTTTGTTTTGAAATCTATTTGTCTAATATTGTTATAGTGACTCCTGCTATTTTTTGGTTTCCATTGGCATGGAATATTTTTTCTGTCCCTTTATCTTTAGTCTATGTGTGACTTTAGGGTAAAATTTGTTTCTTGTAGGCAAAAGATCAGTGGGTCTTATTTTTTCATCCATTCAGCCACTCTATGTGTTTTGATTGGAGAGATTAGTCCATTTACATTTATTGTTATTATTGATAAGGAAGGGCTTACTCCTACTCTTTTGTTATTTGTTTTATGGTGGTTTTTGTTTTGTGGTCTCCTCTTTCTTCTTTCTTTCCTTCCTGCCTTCCTTTAGTGAAGGTGACGTTCTCTGATATGATTTAGCTTCTTGCTTTTTAATTTTGTATATTCACTGTATGTTTTTGTTTGAGTTTACCATGGACTTGCAAATACTGTCTTATAACCCATGATTTTAACCTGACAATAATGTAACACTTTGTATAAACATTGAAATGAGTAAAAAATTCCATGCCCTAACTTTATCCCCCAACATTTAAACATTTTGTTGTTTCTATTTATATCTTATTGTACTGGCTATGTCCTGAAAAGTTATTTTTGATTGGTTCATTGTTTAGTCTTTTTACTTGGGTTAAGAGTACTTTACACACCACAGTTAAAGTGTTATAATACTGTGTTTTTCTGTGTACTTAATATTACCAGTGAGTTTTGTTCCTTCTGGTGAGTACTTATTGCTCATTAATGTCCTTTTCTTTCTGATTGAAATACTCTCTTTAGCATTTCTTGTAGGACAGGTCGGTGTTGATGAAATCCCTCAGTTTTTGTTTGGGAAAGTCTTTATTTCTCCTTCATGTTCGAAGGATATTTTAACCAGATATACTATTACAAAGTTTTTTTTTTTTCCTTTAGCACTTTAAATATGTCATTACACTCTCTCCTGGCTTGTAAGGTTTCCACTGAAAGTCTGTTTCCAGATGTATCAAAGCTCCATTGCATGTTATTTGTTTTTCTTTCCTCTTGATACTTTTAGGATCAGTTCTTTACCCTTGATCTTTTGGAGTTTTATTATTAAATGCCTTAAAATAGTCTTCTTTGGGCTAACTTTGCTTGGTGTTCTATAACCTTCTTGTACTTGGATATTGATATCTTTCTATAGATTTGGGAAGTTCTCCATTATTAACCCTTTGAATAAACTTTCAATAACTTTAAGGCCAATAACTCTTAGATTTGGCCTTTGAGGCTATTTTCTAGATCCTGTAGGCTTACTTCACTGTTTATTATTATTATTATTTTTTGTCTCCTCTGTGTATTTTCAAATAGCCTGTCCTCAAGCTCATTATAATTACATCTTCTGCTTGATCAGTTCTGCTGTTAAAGGACTCCGACATATTTTTCAGTGTGCCAAATGTATTTTTCAGCTCCAGAATTTCTGCTTGATTCTTGTTAATAATTTCAATCCCTTTGTTAAATTTATTGGATAGAATTCTGAATTTTTTATCTGTGTTATCTTGATTTTCTTTGAGTCTTCTCAAAACAGCTATTTTGAATTCTGTATCTAAAAGGTCTCATATCTTTGTTTCTCCAAGATTGGTCCCTTGTGATCTACTTAGTTCATTTGGTGAGGTAATGTTTTCCTGGATGATATTGATGCTGGCAAATGTTCTTCAGTTTCTGGGCATTGAAGAGCTGGGTATTTATTGCAGTCTTCACTGTCTGGGCTTATTTTTACCCATCCTTCTTGAGCAACACATTTTAGATATGTAAAAGGACTTGGGTGTTGTGATCTAAGATGTATGTGCTTTAGGGGGCACCCCAAGGCCAGTAACATGTTTCTTGCAGACTCATTAGTGGTACCACACTGATAATCTTGGACAAGACCCAAGATAAATCTCTTGATTACCAGGCAGAGACTCTTATTTTCTTCCTTTACTTTCTCCCAAACAAACAGAGTCTCTCTCTTTCTCTATGTTCTGAGCCACCTAAAGCTGGAGGTTAAGTGACACAAGCACCCCTACACTGGATCAGACCTGAAGCCAGCACAGCAGTGAGTCTCAGCTAATGCTTACTCTAACCACTTCCTGACTACTGCCTATGTTTGCTCAAGGCCCTGGGGCTCTACAATCAGCTGGTGGCAAAGCCAGCTGGGTGTAGGTCCTTCCCTTCAGGGTGGCAAGGTCCCGCAGGCCCCATGTGGGTCCAGGGATGCCATCTGGAAGTCAAAAACCTTAGAGGTCCACTCAGAGGCTCACTCAAGGCCTTTGACATAGTACCTGGGTATCGCTGCTGCTTATTCAGGGCCCAAGGGCTCTTCAGTTAGCAGGTGAAGAATGCTGCCAGGACTGGGTCCTTTCCTCAAGGCAGTGGGTTCCCTTTTGGCCCAGGGTATGTTTAGAAATGTTGTCCAGGAGCTAGGGCCTTGAATGGGTCCTCACAACTCTGACCAGTGCCATATCCTGCTATGGCAAGATGCAAGACAAAGTCCTCCACTGCCTTCCTTTTCCTCTCCTCAAGCAAAAGGAAGTGGTTTCTTTTGGAGTCATGAGCTGTGCAGCCTGGGGGTAGGGGAGGTGTGTTGCCAACACTCCTTTGGCTGCCCCAGCTGATATCTCAGTATGTGCATGCTCCACCACCCAGTTGGTCTCTGGGCCTAGTTGAGCACTAGAACTCACCTAAGAATTGTAGTCCTTATGGCCTAGACTGCCTTTCAAGTTTATTTAGAGACACAGAGTACTTTGTCCCTCAGTGGTAAGGTTTGTGGGAAGTCAAATTCTGACCACTGCGATTGGTGATTACCCTCTGGGTAGGGCTGGTTTAAATGCTCCTGCTATGGGCTGACATCAACTGAGTTTGGTCTGGTGTTTCTTTCTGCTGTAGCAGGACAGTGCTGAGTTTATTGCTTTGTAATTGCTGTGTTCACCCTCCTCCAGTGCCCAGGGACACTCTGCACCACATTGCTGCTGCCAGAGGTTGGGGAGGGGTGGCGTCAGCAATTCAAGACTTGTTTTCTATGTCTTCAGTGTCTCTTTCAGTGACACAATGTTAAAACCAGATACTATGAGGGCTTGCCTGATTTCTGGTTCTTATGATGGTGTTTGTTCTGTGTAGATAAGTTGTTAAATTGGTGTCCTTGCAGGAGGCATGATTGATGAAGACTTCTATCCCCCCAACTTTCCCTGCCTTCTTACCACCTGAATTCTTGCATCTAACAAAAACTCTACTGCCCTTAAAAAGTTCAAACTGGAGTTAGTGTACAGGTTTCAGTTGAGTTAGACATGCAGTACCTAGAACCACTCTAAATTTTTCCCTGTCTGGCTTATTTTCTCCTAATCATAATCAGTCTCTAGTGAAGAAAGTGAGAAAACTTGGGTTCAGCCTCTTCATCATCTACCATCTTCTTGTACAAACTTGAAAAACGATTTCCCCTATGAGTTTTTTTCTCAGATTTGCTGAACCTCAGGGAAAGAAGGAATCTCACAAAACCATTGACATAGGCCCTTGCTTTGTGTCCAAATTTCCTTGACATCATCTCCTTTTCTAGTCTTTACTTGAAGAGTTCCAGAGAGAGGAAACTTACTAATCTCATTAATGGATGTAGATCTAGGCTATGAGTTGTGAGGCCTACTGGACTGTGAAATAATCGTCTGAGTTTTTGACTTACTTGAAAAGTGAATAATTTTGGAGATCCTTACTTTGTAGGGGGGTCCTAAAATTTATCTTCCTAACCAGGACACTCTTAAGAACAAAAGGAGGTGCTAATAACAATTATACTGGAGCAGTAGGAATAAAACGGGACTATCCTGAGCAATCCAAGACATATGATTACTTGACTGCCACGATTTTATGGCCACCAACAACTGGTAAAAATTCCATGGGCAGGGCTAGGCCCCATCTTTAGTAAGGAACCCTGAATTTTGGTCTTGTTGCCCTCCTTACTTTCCACCCAAACTGTTAACAGTCATTGTTTTTTGAACCATCTCCTGTTCTTTAACCAATTCTTTTGTGAGAATTTCAGCCCTAAAGCCATTTCAGAAAGAAAGCATGTACATATACTCATAATTTCAAGCAAATTTCCCCCACAGGCACTTCATAACCCTGACTACTATCTTGATCAGATGCATATTTAATGCCTGTTGACAGAGACACAGATGCAAACTGTTCAACCCTTTCTGAGGTGTTAGAATGCTGCCAGGTCCCAGTACAGCTTCTGTGAGAGCTACTGGAATGCCTGGAGCTACCCTCTCTCAGTGTCCCCACAAGACCCGAATCTCAGGAAACTTACTGCAAGGTAATAGAAGGAGAGGCAGGGCTTATTAAGTTTCCTTCTGCAGGCCATTTGATTGCATTTCTGCCCTGAGCACAGGCTTATTTGCATACTTGATTTATGGCTTTAATTCAAATATTACTGTTGTTTCACATAAACCACTACCCTGATTTCTCTTTAAATTTTTCTTTTAACAATTCACTCAATACCATATGGAACCTAGTGAAACCAGGGGCCTTTAATGTGAGGCCTCCATTTCCATTTCCACTGGGACAGAGGAGTATGGAAGATGGAGAATGGAAAATGAACTAACTGTTAAGTTTCAGAAATGTTTACTCCCACTGCAGGGCAGTCTGGCTCACACAACTCAAGCACATTCAGCTTCAAGAATCTTTGATAAGAATCTTTGTTTTTATGTTACTGATTCTATAAGAGGAAGTTTCTTTTAAAGTTGCCTCTTTTCTTCTTTTCTTTATTTGTTCTTTCCAAAAGACAGTCAAAATTTATGGAGCCAAGCACTGAGCTAATGTCTCAGATGATGGTAGGGCTAAAGACAAGTTTGTCCTGGCCCTCAGGGAGATTGTATTCTTGCCAGACAATACAGACATCAGGAAAGAATTACACATTCTTTTAATTATCTATTCTAAACAACTGCTTTGCTGAATAGACATTTTAAATATAGTCTATCTAAAAGCACTGGAGAGAGTCTGAGGTTACCAGAACTGAGGGGCCAGGATTACAGAGATAAGGGATATGCAGGAAAGTGAGCCTGTGACAGTTATTCCCTTAAGGCATTTGCCTTTTCTTAAACTGGAGTTATAGAACAAGAGGTAGAGAATGAGAGCAAGAGAGAATATGATAAGTTTCAGGAAGGAGCACAGTGTGATGAAAAAGCTGTGTGGCACTTTCATCAGTCTAACACTACAGGGGAGCAAAAACATTGAAGTCTGAGACTCTAAGAATGAGGCATCTTGGAAAACACACAAGATTTTCAGGTTGAATCCTTCAAGGGCTACATTATGGAATGGGGTTGGATCAGAGGTCGACCAAACCTCACAAAGTCTGAGAATAAGCCTCAAAGAAGTGAGTCCCCTAATTGGTTTAAGGCATTATGGCCCTGTTCTAACCACCTGCCAAGAGGATCAATGATTGGCTGATAACACCAAATAATGCCAGTGAGGATGTGGAGCCAACAGGAATTCTCATTCATTGCTCGTATTCAAAAATGATACAATGATTTTGGAAGATAGTTTGCCATTTCCTTAAAAAATGAAATATAGTCTTACTGTATAATGCAATAATTGTGTTACTGGGTATTTACCCAAAAGAGTTGAAAATTATGTCTATGCAAAAATCTGAATGTGAATAGTAGCTTTATTTATAATGGCCCAAAACTGGAAGCAAGCAAGATATCCTTTAGTAGGTAAATAGATCAACAACATGTGGTTCATCCATACAATATTATATTATTTGATAGTAAAAAGAAATGAGCTATTAAGTCACAAAAAATAGGTGGAAGAACCTTAAATGCATATTTCTAGGCAAATGAAGCCCATTTGAAAGGAATACACACTATACGATTCTAACTGTATGACATTCTGGAAAAAGCAAAAGTATAGAGATAGTTAAACAATCAGCAACTGCCAGGGTTTAGAAGGACGAGAGGGAAGGATAGATGGAGCATAGGGAATTTTTATGGTATTATTGTGTAATAATGGTGTATTCATGACATCGTGCATTTGGGGGAACATAGAGAACTATATGACACAAAGAGTGCATCTTAATATAAACTTTCAACTTTAGTTAATAATAACAAATTGATATTGTTTCATTAACTGTAACAAATGTATTATACTAAAGCAAGATATTAAAAACAGGCAACTTTGTATGTGTGTGACAGGGAGGGCTTATATGGGAATTCTGTACTACCTGGCAATTTTCTGTAAACCTAAAAAGTAAATTTTAAAATAGAACAAAAATTAATTGATAAGCAATTTACAAGTAAAAAACTAAGAGAAGGAACAGACAAATGTTCAATCACAGTAAGACACATTAACATACCTTGGTAACTGATAGAACAAGCAAAGCAAAATGCTCAGTGAGGACATAGAAAATCAGTAAAAACACAATTCAAGAAAACCTGATCTAATTGACATATGTACAACATAGTACCCAACAGTGGCAGAATATACATTCTATTAAGTGCATTAGAACAAAAATATTACAAGCAGAAACATAAATATCAATATATATATTTTTTGAGAGTCTAATCTCCTCTAATTACTCAAATAATCTTATTTTTGACTGGACTCAGACTTAGGGTAGAAGCTTGCAGAGAGGACAGTCTGCATCCCTTGGCAATGTGTTCCTGGCATTTTTCTTTGGCTTCCTTCATTGTCTTGGCCAAAAGTTTAGCCTATTTTGCAGCCTCTTTTTTATTTTTCTTAGTACTTTTTTTCTTCAGAGCAATACACTGGTGTTTGTGTTGCAGGACATATGGAGTAACAAGATGCTGAATCTTGGGTGCTTTGGTCCTGGGTTTCTTACCTTATTTGTCTAAGGGGTTTCTTACAACATATTGGAGGATGTCATCTTGTTTAGGCAGATTGAAAAGACTGTGGATTCTGCTAGCTCCTTTGGGCCCCAGGCAATGAGGCACCATAGTATCAGTCAGTGCAGGAACATTATTCTCTCCTTTTTAAATTTTACAATAACCAAGTTGAGAACATTCAGATTGACATCCACAATGCAACCTCGAACAGATTTGTGCTTTTTTTCTCCAGTTCACCTTGGTCTGTAACAGGAATGCCCCTTTCTCAGTAGCAGGCAGACACAGCCACGGGTCAAGACATACTACTTCATGGGGAAACCTTGTTTGTCATTCCCACCACTGACTCAGACCACATAACCATCCTATTCTTCACCAAGAGCGTTAGCGGCAACTTCTGTTCACCACACACTTCGCATAAAAAGTATGAAATCTGCATTCATCATCCACTTCAATGAGTTTCTGGCAGCCAGTGGCTGGGAAGGACATATTCAGCTTCATCTTGAAGCAGCTGATCACCTCTGAGGTGCCACGAAAAGGTGCTCAATATATTTTAAATGAACAATTTCATTCAGGCTGTGCTGGAATCAAGCCGGATATCAATAACAAAAGAATGCTAAAACATCCCCAATTACTTGGAAATTAAGCAACATATTTTGAAACAATCCAGGGATTGAAGGTAGAATCACAAGTAATATTATAAAATATTTCAAACTAAATGAAAATGAAAATATGACATAAAATTTTGGAGGATGCTAATAAAACTGTGGTTAAGGGGAAATGTTTAAGTCTAAATGCATACATTAATAAAAAATGGAAGGCTGAAAAATCTCAGTATCACTCTCAGAAATTATAGCCAATAGATCCCAAATGAAACTGAAGGAAAAAAATAATAACAAAATTAGTGAAACAGAAAATATAAACACAAAAGATTCAAAGAGCCAAAAGTTGAATGTTTGAAAAGGTGAATAACATTGTTAAATCTCTAGCAAGTCTAGGCAAGAAGAAAAGAGGAGAAATTTAAAAAAAAAATCAATAGCAGAAACAAAAAGTGAGATTGCTATAGATCATTCAGAGATTTGGAAAGGTAAGAGAATATACTGAAGAATTATATTCCTGAAAATTTGGAAATGTAGGTATAGGGGACGAATTTCTTAAGAGCACATTTTTAAAAACCTGGTACTAAGAAATAGAGAATCGGAATGGTCTTATATCATTTAAAGGAATTGAATGTGCAATTTCACAAAGAAATACCTAGGCCCAGGTATCGTCTTCTCCAGTAAGTTCTTTTAAATCTTGAAGGAATAAATAACAACTTTATGCAAATGCTTGCAGAAAGTTATAAAGAAGGGGAAACATTTCCAAATTTGTTTTGTGAGGACAGCATAAACTTAATACCAAAACCTAACACATACAGTGCCAGAAAAGAAAGTTATAGGAAAATCTCAGGAGCATAAACGAAAAGTCTAAACTAAAAATTAGTAAATAACTCTAATGATGTATATGTGTGTGTGTGTTGGGGGGAGGGGTAGGTAGATAGGTGACTGGTTTTATTTTAGGAATAAGGTTTGCAAAGAGAATTTGTGAAGTTTGTTTATATTTAATAACCAATCAATGTTATTTACCACATTAACAGAATAGGGGAGAAAAAGAATATAATAATCTTAACAAAGACATTTATAATCAATCCCCATTTATAATAAAAATTCTTAGCAAGTCAAGAACGTAAAGGCCATCCCATATCTGATTACACTATTTACAAAAACCCTATAATGAGCATAGTACTTAATGATAAAATATCAAAATTTTGCCTCTATGATCAGAAATGAGACAAGTATGTTTATTGTTAACTCTCTTATGTCCAACATTGTACTGAAGATCAGTTAGCAAATCCAAAGTAATTTACACTAAAATAAGTTTGGCAAATTAAGTACGAAGGTATGAGGTTAACATTTTTAAAAAATCAGTAATTTTACATACTAATAAATCAAATATTTTAAAATAAATCTTATTTTAAAATAAGATTTAAAATAACAGTACTATTAAAAGCATCAAATATTTAGGAATAGAACTTTCTTAAGAGAAATTAAAGAATACATAAATAAATGGTATATGTTCATATATGAAAGATTCAATAATGTAAAAATGTTGATTGTCAACCATTAATATATACATTAAATGCAATCCAAATTAGAATTTTGGAAAGTTTTTGTTTTTTGTGGATATTGACAAAGTAATTCTAAAATTTGTATAGAAATACAAAAAGTCTACAAATATCTGAGGTGATTTTGAAAAAGAACAAAAATTATGGAGAATTTACACCATAAGATATCAAGACATTAGGCTACAGTAATTTAGACAGTATGTTATTGGCATATGAAAACAAAACCATCTAGTTGCAATAGAATATAAAATTGAGAAAGCAGAATCATATCTGTATGGTTAATTTATTATGGAAGAAACATAATAAGTGTACATTCCAACTAACAGTGCTGGGCTAAATATGCACATGGAAAAAAATTAATCTTAAGCCTTACTTCATACCAAATGTAAAAATTATTTCCAAATGGGTTGTAGATATAAATGTTAAATATTTTAAAAAGTGCTTCTGTAAGATAAGATCTTCAAGATCTTGTGGGTAGGCAAAGATTTCTCAAGCAGAACACAAAATGTACTAAGAGTAAAGATTGATACATTGAACTACATTGCAATAAAGAACTTATTTTCAAGATTAAGAAAGAAAAATACAATAGGCCGGGCGCGGTGGCTCAAGTCTGTAATCCCAGCACTTTGGGAGGCCGAGACGGGTGGATCACGAGGTCAGGAGATCGAGACCATCCTGGCTAACACAGTGAAACCCCGTCTCTACTAAAAAATACAAAAAAAAGCTAGCCAGACGAGGTGGCGGGCGCCGGTAGTCCCAGCTACTCGGGAGGCTGAGGCAGGAGAATGGCGTGAACCCGGGAGGCGGAGTTTGCAGTGAGCTGAGATCCGGCCACTGCACTCCAGCCTGGGCGACAGAGCGAGACTCCGCCTCAACAAAAAAAAAAAAAAAAAGAAAAATACAATAAAGAGAGTAGAAGATGTTTGTTAAGAAGTAAAGAGCTGCTGTAAATCAATATGGAAAAAAAAAGACATGAAAAGGCACTTTGCAAAATAATGATTATAATATCATTATTAATCAGGGGAATTAAAGTCATGATGAAATACCACAACAGAACAACAAGACTGATACAGTGAAACATATAGATAATAGTAACTCTTGTAAAGGATATGGATTAGCTGAAACCATTGTAAACTGCTAGTTTGAAACATTTCAGAAACTTGTTTAATAATATATACTATCACTTAAAATAGACTGTATTAGTCAACTCTTATTAGCTACCATAATAAGATACCACAGAATGGGTGGCTTCAACAACAGAAATATACCTTCTCACTGCTCTGGAGGTTAGAAGTCTGAGATTAGGTGCTAGAATATTCATGCTCTGGGTGAGGGCTCTCTTCTTGGCTTGTGCACAGCTGCCTTCTTGCTGCGTCCTCAAAGGGCAGACAGAGAAAGAGAGAGATCCAGCGTCTTTACCTCATCTTATAAGGGCACCAGTTCTATTGGAAGGCTTCCCTCTTATGACCTCATTTAACCTTAATCTCCATAAATGCCCTATGTCCCGTAGAGACACATGGGAGTTTGTGACTTCAACACATGAATTTGCAGGGAGGGGACTCAATGTAGTCTATAGCACTTGCATTGTTCATGATCTAGCAATTCCACTGCTAGACTACAACCAACAGAAATGTGATACCAAAAGACATGCTTAAGTATGTTTATAGCAGTATTTTTTATATTTGCTGCAAACTAGAAATAACCAAACAGTGCATAAATGGTAAAGTAGCTAAATTATTTGTGGTCCTTTGTTACATGGATCTTTGCTCTATATGATGAGAATAAGTGAACTACTGTTACATGCAATAACATAGATGGATGTCAAAAACATAATATTCAACAAAGGGAGCCAGACACAAAAGAGTACAATTCCATTTATACAGTGCTCATAAATAGCAACACTTAATCAATGGCAGGAGAAATCAGAGTAATTATTTTCTTCAGTTCAGAACTTAAAAGATCATCTCAGCTGGATGCCATGGCTCACACCTATAATCCCAGCACTTTGGGAGGCTGAGGCAGGCAGATCACGAGGTCAGGAGATCGAGACCATCCTGGCTAACACAGTGAAACCCTGTCTCTACTAAAAAATACAAAAAACAAAATTAGCTGGGCGTGATGGTGGGTGCCTGTAGTCCTACCTCCTCGGGAGGCTGAGGCGGGAGAATGGCATGAACCTGGGAGGTGGAGCTTGCAGTGAGCCAAGATCACGCCACTGCACTCCAGCTTGGGCAACAGAGCCAGATTCTGTCTTAAAAAAATAAAAAGATAATCTCATTTATGCTTTCTGTTATACAGTCAGCTTTCAACTTTATTAATACTCCTTTGGAGGTAATATGCATTTTTAGCTCTTTCTACTTTTAAGGGCTTCTCTGTCTTTCATTTTTAGCAATTTGATTTTGGTGTCCCTCACATGTATACTGTGCTCTGCCTTATTATTTATTAAATTAGTCCACCTGCCTCCATTTCTCAGTATATTGTTTTTCCTTCCTTTTAGTTAAATAATCCCATCTTCTCTATGGTCAATATTGTGTTAAATCTATCCATTATGTTTCTAATTTGATGTTTATTTGATTCATTTTTTATAGCTTCCAGTTCTCTGATGAAAATCTTTCATTTTTTTGTTTTTTCTTTATACTTTTAAACATATGAATTGTAGTTATTTGGAAGTCTTTGTTAACATGAATACAGTAGAGCCTCATTATTTGTGGGTTCCATATTTGTGAATCTGCTTACTTGCTAAAATTTATTTGTAGACCCCAAATCAATACTTACGGCACTTTCACAGTCATTTATGGAAATGTGCGGAGTGGTGAAAAATTTTTTTTTCTTGATGCACATGTTCCCAGCTGAGATTGAACAAGGTGACACTCAGCAGTATTGTTTCAGCTGTCTTATTGTGGTCTATTTTTGTGTTTTTGTGCTTTATTTGGCAATTTTGCTGTTTCAAATGGCTCCCAAGCATAGTGCTATAGTGCTGTCTGGTGTTTTAATGTGCAAGATGGCTGTGATGTACCGTACAGAGAAAATATGTATACTAGACAAGCTTTGTTCAGGCATGAGCTATAGTACGCTTCATCATGAGTCCAATGTTAATGAATCAATAATGTGACACATGCAGAAAAAGAAAGAGAAAATTTGCCAGTCTATAAGTAAGGCCACTCTGGAAAGTGCTAAAGTAACATGTATAGTGTATAATGAAACCATGGAAAAGATTATAAAGTGTCTAAAATTGTGAATTCTTAAGATGATGATTGATTTTTCAAAAGCATAATGTACAGCACTACCATGATGGTGAATGTCAGACTTACTGTTACATCACTCAGGGTCAGGAAAATGTTACACACTACCCAGTTAATGATGGTGGCTCACACATTTGAAAAGGTGATATAACATGAGAAATATTAAATGTAGGCAAAGGAGGCTCTGAAGATCATGAGGCTGTGGAAGAATTTTTAAAATACCTGCTAAGTAGTATTATACAGGAAGAATTATGTGGAAGAGCAGGTCATCAAAGCTGGTAACACTGGCTGATCTTACAAGATGTTGTCAAACTTATATAATGCCAATAGAATCTTGGCTGATAAAACTGTTGTGACCAGAGGTTTTCAGAACCACATCCTATATTTCCCTGTGTAGCGATAGTTCACTATTCATTACTTCAGCATTCTTGGCAATTTATAGAGCGTAACTACCACAAATAACAAGACTTGACTGTTTTGAATCATCTGCAGATCTGTTTTTATCATTTGTCTTTCTCCTTGGTTATTGATCATATGGTCCTGTTTCTACATCCCCAGTAAATCATTACTATTTAAATATCTTTAAAACACTGCAGAGTTTCAGCTGATCTTATCTTTCACAGGGTAGATTTGCCCTTTCCTCTGATGGGAAAATGGATGTCAGGAGGCTGGGATGGGGTGGCTAATGGGTAAGCCTGGGCTGCACTTTTCATAATTACCAGTCTCAATCTAATTTCCTCCTATTGTTAGGTTGTGGCCATCAGGAAACTTAATTGAGAATCCAACTTTCTTTTTTTTTTTTAGTACTGAGTAACTACAGAATTTTTTGCTCTACTTTAAGGAGATTTTTGGCTTAGCATGTTTATAACTTCAGAATTTGGCAAAAGTATTGAAGAGGATACTGGTTATATGTTTGAGGCTCCTCAAATCTTCAATTTTGTCACTTCAGCCCAATTTGACTGCCAAAATCCAATTCTGCTGGTTTATCTCTCCCATAGCAGTGGCCCTTTGCCAAGGCCAAACCTGGATTTGCAGATTTTAGATGTGCTCAGATTAGCAAGTGCTCAGGGAGAAAACAGTTGCAGATAGTAAATGTTGCTTCATGACTCCCTTGAGGGCTATATTCATTTGCTGGGGTTGCCATAACAAAGTGCCACAGACTGGGTGGTTTAAACAATAGAAATTTATTTTCTTTCAATTCTGGCGGCTAGAAGTCTGAGATTAAGGTATCAGCAGGGTTGGTATCTTTTAAGGTCTCTCTCCTTAGCTTGTAGATGGCTGTCCTCTCCCTTTGTCTTCATGTGGTCTTCCATTTGTACCTGTGTCTGCACCCCAATTTTTTCTTTTTCTTCTTTTTTTTTTCCCCCCAGAAATGAGTGTCTCTCTCCTATGTTACTTGGGGCTGATTTGGAACCCCTGGCCTCAAGAAATCCTTCCATCTCAGTCTCCTGTGTAGTAGAGATTATAGGCATGAACCACCATTCTGGGTTCCTAATTTCCTCTTCTTAGGAGGAAACTAGTCATTTGGATTAGGGGCCATTCTGATGATCTTATTTTAATTTAATTATCTTTTTAAAGATATTGTCTCCAAATAGTCACATTCTGAAATACTGGAGGTTAGGGTTTCAACATATGAATTCAGAGGAGTCACAATTCAGTTGGTTACCGGTGACAGGTATCCCAGTTACCGGTGGCAAATTCCAAATGGATCTGTGGCAACCTCAATTCTTACCTCCTCAGAAAAAAGAATTCAATTGAGGGGCTTAAGGCAGAGAAAGAGACCCAGGCAAGTTTCAGAGCAGAAGTGGAAGTTTATTTAAAAAGACTTTAGACCAGGAAAGAAAGGCAAGTGTGTCTGGAAGAGTCCCAACTAGAGATGTGAAGGTCAAGTGTGGTGTTTAAACTTGACCCTTTAGGTCAAACTTTAGGGGCTGGCTCCTTTCCCATGATTCTTCCCTTAGGGTGGGCTGCCTGTATGTGCAGTGCCCTCCTTACCCTGGGAGATGAGCACCTGCAGTGTGTTTAGGAAGTTGTACGCATGATGTTTTTATCATTTGTCTTTCCCCTTGGTTATTGATCACATGGTCCTGTGATCAATAGAAAGCCTCCCCACCTGAGGCTTTCTGCCCTTTTCTGGTGGCGTGCCGCTGGAAGGTCAGACTCTGCCATTTTGTCTCTTAGTGCACAGGCCTGGGCAGTTGCTTCTGCCTGGCATCTGTATTCAGCGAACACTTTAGTGCAACAGCTATGGACCATCAGGAAATGGCCACTCCCTGGTGCTAGCTGCCAATTTATCACTTCTAGAGATGCAATGTAATGATTGCCGAACCATCATCTGACATTCCTATGGGTGGGGCAGAGCCCCAATCAAAGCCTATCTACCTGTAACAAGTCTGTAATACTCCTTGTCTATAGTTTCTCAGAGCCCACTCATAGTTGTTCCTTGTCTTCTAGGCACTGCGAGGCTGTGGGAAATTCTGTTCTTTTCAGAGTTTTGGTTGTTAACCAAAAAGAATTTGACAGGTCTCAATCAGTTTAGAGGTTTATTTTGCCAAGGTTGAGGAATATGTCCTGTGTCACAACCTCAGGAGGTCCTGAGAACATGTGTCCAAGGTAGTTGGGTTACAGGTTGGTTTTATACATTTTAGGGAAATGGAAGTTATAGGTGTCATGTGTGTCCGTGTGAAGAGACCACCAAACACGCTTTGTGTGAGCAATAAAGCTTTTTAATCACCTGGGTGCAGGCGTGCTGAGTCCAAAAAGAGAGTCAGGGAAGGGAAATAAGGGTGGGGCCGTTTTATAGGATTTGGGTAGGTAAAGGAAAATTACAGTCAAAGTGGGGGGGGGGGTTGTTCTCTGGCGGGCAGGAGTGGGGGGTTACAAGGTGCTCAGTGGGGGAGTTTTTGAGCCAGGATGAGCCAGGAAAAGGAATTTCATAAGATAATATCATCGCTTAAGGCAAGGACTGGCCATTTTCACTTCTTTTATGGTGGAATGTCATCAGTTAAGGCGGGGCAGGGCATTTGCAGTTCTTTTGTGATTCTTCAGTTATTTTAGGCCATCTGGGTGCATACGTGCAAGTCACAGGGGATGCCATGGCTTGGCTTGGGCTCAGGCTCAGAGGACTGACAATAGGTAAAGACATAAATCAACACATGAAAAGTATACATTGGTTTGGTGCAGAAAAATGGGACATCTCTGAGCTGGGGCTCCCAGGTCATAGGTGGATTCAAAGATTTCCTGATTGGCAGCTGGTTGAAAGAGTTAAGCTCTGCCTGAAGAGTTGAAGTCAGCATAAAGAGATGCTTGAGTTAAGGTAAGGAGGGGGCAGGGATGGGGGAAGCCAAGTTTCTTATCATGTAAATGAAGCCCTCAGGTAGCAAGCTTTTGAGAAAGAAATCTCTTTTCAAGCCTTAAAAGATGTCAGACTCTTCAGAAAATACCTAATAATGAGAGGAGATTCACTACAGAATGCAAATTTCTCCCACAGAGATGCTTTGCAGGACCATTCAAAATGTGTCAAGGAACAACATTTTGGGGTAAAATACTTTTATTTCCTTCTGTGCTTGATCTCTGTCATGTGATGCTATACCAGAATAAGGTTGGAATTTGGTATCTTATTGCTACATAGAGTCTATTTTGCCAGGCTTAAGAGCTCTGTTTTAAGGTTCATGCTTGTCAGTTACCTCTTAAATCCAAAGGGAGGAGGGTATAATGAGGCATGTCTGACCCCTTTTCCCATCATGGCCTGAATTAGTTTTTCCAGTTTCTTTGAGATCCTCTTGGCCAAGGGGGGGCCCATTCAGTCCGTTTGGGGGCTTAGAGTTTTATTTTTAGTATATAGGGCATAGCGCTTTCTCCTTCTGCTTCAAGCAGCTTCAACATTTAGCAAATGTCCTAAGAGAAAATGCCATCAGTGTGAAGCCATTCCATTTGCCATTTAAGTCACTGCATCCCTGTGCATCTGCTACAAGCCTTATTGTATCACTTTCTTAGCACTTGCCCTAGCATCATTGCTCTGCCTGGGCCAAGCCCAAATTTTCAGCCTCTGGCTCAAGCCCAGAATTGGCAAAAGGCAGCTAAATCCTAGCTCACTTCTGCAATGCTTTCCCCCGTAGAATTTCACTGCTGCTAGTCTTCATTGTTTCTGCAGCACTGTAATGCCTTTACATGTATACCTTTTGAAACCTATCAAGTTTTTCTTGTTCTTCATGGCAACATGGCTTGCATGAATTTCTCTATC
Organism: Rhinopithecus roxellana; assembly: GCF_007565055.1. Taxonomy (NCBI): domain Eukaryota; kingdom Metazoa; phylum Chordata; class Mammalia; order Primates; family Cercopithecidae; genus Rhinopithecus; species Rhinopithecus roxellana. Next base: position 32,525,804 of record NC_044559.1, read on the forward strand.
TTATCAGGAAACCAGGTCAGTGGCTGAGTTTAAGGAGGGATGAGTAGTAACTGACAGGTGTTATGAAGAGAGTCTCTGACTTAATCTGGGAGTTGGAGTTGCAGGTGGTGTGTTCATATTAAGAAATCCATTCAGTTGTCCACTTAGATATACGTGTGCTGGAATGTGTGTTATGTTTCTAATAAAATACATACTTTCCAAAAAGGAAAAGACAACATAGAAAAGAAAAATATAAAGCTATTGCTAAATACAACTTTCCCAAAACTCAGTGAGAAAGTAGCTTTCGTATAGAGGCTCTCATTCTTCTCCCAGTTTCTCTGCCCTTAAATTCACACTGTTCCTTATCTTATCTTTTCCTGTGTAAAGTGCCACCCTTCTTGATGTGAGGTGATCAACAACCCAGTTCTCACTCTCTTATCCTGCCATGGTACAATTTCCCGAATCTGGGTCCTTGCATCAGGACTGGTTTCCTAGAAATTTGGCAGCATAAGTGGAGATACCTATTGGTATTCCAGCATGGAAAGGGAATTTGGGGCTCCAAATCTCACAGGCTTAGGTGGGGGCAGGTGTATCTTCCCGCTTGGTTTTTCTGACAGAATGATTTACAGGTACATCTGTTTAATGAACACAGTACCTGTTGGTCTGTGCCCATACTCACATCTCTGAAGACATTATTAGTTCTCAGAGACAGCACATTCTTAAGCCATAAGAGAAAAAAAGTAGCTACTCCAGTGCCTGTGAGCTGCAGAGCCCTTCCTTTTCCACAAAGTTAGGAAGTTCAATTATTATTCCTTCCTTCTTCCAGATTGAGACCTAGGTGGCCTGCTGGAATAAGAAAGAGACCATATGCCCCTTCATCAAGGCTCCCTCAATTATGCAAAGAGAAACTGCAAAATGTCTACTCTAGAAAGAGTTCTTTCCCCTCAGTCTCCATCTGGGGAAAGGGATAAGGCTTAATTATAATTATGGTAAGGGCAGTACAGGAGAGATATAAAGTGTCTTAAGAGTGAATTGTGGGATGTGTTAGTGTGAGACCATCATGTTGGGCCCATTTGTGACCTGTCTCTGCAGCCAGGGTCACTGTTTACGTGCTAATCAGATGATGTCTGGAGACGAAGGCTGTCTAACATCAACGTCCCAGTCATTTTATTTCCTTGGTATTTCAATGCATCTTCCATGGTGGATGCTTTCTGGTGGGATTTATCATGAGCTACAGATTTCTCTGTGCCCACACGTGTATATTTATCCATATGTCTTCACCATGTACACCCTTATCGCCAATCGTTTAAACTTTTTCTTCCATGCTTCAAGAAACCAGTCAGAAATATATTCTTACCTTCAGCCACTGAAATGGGAGTGTATCCAAGTTGGTGGTGTTATGCCCAGACCGTTTATTCCCCGAAGAAGACCACCAGAGTCCAGAGTCAAAGCCAAGTGGCAAGGATCTTTAATGCAAGTTCGAACTTGGTCCCTCCGTTCTACAACATACAAGAGGGCCTCGAATGATGCATGTGCCCGCTTTTTATAGCCCGACGCATACAGGATATGTAAGGTTACAGAGGTACAAAGGAATTCTTTTGGTTGCAGCATCACAATTGGTAATTGGTTAATATTTTAAGTTATACAATTAACAGTTTTCTATTTGTTCCCGCGCATTTAGTAAAACTACAAACGGTTGTGACCTTATCAGGGGCTCTCTAGGTGGTGTTTCTGAGATGTGTGGGGGGGATGTGTTTGTACTGGGCTCAGAAAGTTGGGACAAAATAGAGGGATGTGTTTGTACTGGGCCCAGGACTAAGATATGTGGCAGACACCGGTAATTAGAACAGAACAGAGCAGGACAGAGACTTTCACAACGTTTGTCCTTACAATGTCTGGAGTCTATAGATAACCTAATCGGTTAGGTCCGGGGTCGATCTTTAACTAGGCTCAGCGCGCCACCCGGGCTGTTTGCCTGTGGACTTCATTTCTGCCTTTTAGTTTTTTTCATTTGATCTCTTTCATTCCTCCCTTTCTCAGGTGCATCTGGAGCCAATCTTGGGTCTTATAAGTCTGATTCTGTTTCAGCGTTTACAGGTTGGTATTGGGCTCTGAGGACCATGAGCTGTATGGTGTCAAACCTTTCCCTGACAAACTGCAAAATTCTGTTAATCACACAAGGTCCTACAGTAAGCAGAAATAGTAGACTTAGCAGGGGTCCAAGGAAGGGGGCTAACAGGGAAAACATATAGGAATTCCACCATTGATTTGCAGCTGAGGCAAACTGCTGTTTTCTCATTTCTATGCTTAACTTACGTAACTGTTGGACCCGGTTCTCTACAAGCCCTGATTCATTTACATAGAAGCAACAGTCTTCTTTCAGGAACATACATGTACCACCTTTTTCAGCAGTGAGTAGGTCTAGGGCCCTCCGGTTCTGCAAGGTCACCTGAGCTAGGGATGTGAGCTGTCGCTGAAGGTAGGCAAGGGATTCAGCTGACTCCTCCATAGCCACGGCAAATTGTTGGTACAATTTGTTCCTTTCTATGAGGGTGTGACCTAGGGCTCCCTCTGCCAGTCCGGCCGCAATGAGGGATGATGTGAGGGAGATTCCCGCAATGAGGGGGAGAAATATTGCTCGTGTAGGTCTCGGTCTAGGGGCTGGGTGAATAGCAGTACTAGTCCAGTTACCGGTGTACCCCAGGAACTCGCTGGCAGTTAGTAGAGTTAACCGGGGAACTAATGTGACAGGAAGACACAGTAGGTTGGTAACAGAGGGACCAGGTAGATTCTTAGATAATGTTCCATTACACCAAAAGAATATGCCCGGTGGGGCTCGTAGGGTGGTTCTAGGGGGCGTTACAGTGGTGTTGCAGAGGCTGGAGTTAGTGCCTGAAAAACAGTAGGGAAACTTTTCCTGACTGGGATTTAGGTACAGTGGCACATTAAGAATGGGGGCGTTCGTGAGATTCTGAAAGTCCCTAGTTTGGGTGGAGGATTCCCATGGCAGAGGGACAGCGGTTAGTGGTGGATGCCCTAGGGTGGCACACAGAAAGCAGCCAGACAAGCCGTGAAGTCCTGTAAGGTTAGCAAGTTCTAATCCTTCTTGTAATAATTCTTACCAGGAGAAAGGGCATAATTCTTGTGTTAGTCTGTCTTCCTGTCGCTGGATATCCCCATGGACCAGGGGCCGTACTTGAACTAGGCCACGCCACAGATAGAGGTGACTGCTAGGCCACGTGGAGGAAGAGGAATAGTATACAGCCCCATGTTGAGGTGTGGTCCAGCGGGAGTTCCGGGGTCCTTAACTATCCAAGTATAGATACCGCCTCTACCCTGCTGGTAGAAGTTCCACCCGGATTGCTCGTTCCACCCTCTGACTGAGTGCATTTTGCAGTAACTGTAGGGGCAGCCTGCGTTTTGGTGCCACCAATAGTGTCTACAATTATACTCAGTCTGATCAAACTCAAAGCATATTATTGGCACCACTGGTTTGGCTATCTGAAAACCAGTAAAATTTAGCAAAATTGGGGCACTGCACCCTGAGGAGGGGCAGTCAGCACTGGCCAATAATTTCCCGGGCTTATAAGGTTGCCCAGGGTGGGTTCGATTTTCATAAAGCCAGAACCTCCAGACAAAGGGATTAGAAACTGGTTTTGTGTTTGCCCCAGTGGCCACTAGGGCGACTAACATTAGGGTTAGAATACCTAGCTGCATGTTTGCAGTGAGCTATGCTGCCGGTGCAGGGTGAGTTTTAAGGGGTTGTTCTTAGCTTTGTCCACAGTCCACGTGGTCGGTGCTTCAGTCGCTGCCGTGATGGGTCCGAGAAGGTCGGAGGCTGGGTCCACCGGTTTGACGTGGGTGTAGTGGATCCACGACGCGATGCCTTCTACCTTCAGGGTGGTGGGTGTGGTTAGGAGTACTTGGAGTGGTCCCTTCCACCTGGGCTCCAAGGTTTCTTGCCGGTGTCGCTTAACCAGGACCCAGTCTCCCGGCTGGTACGGATGGGGTGTCGGTAGAGGACTGGTCTCATATAGTTCCTTCAGCTTGGGCCAGATTTCCTGATGAATTTTCTGCAAGGCTTGTAGGGAAAACAAGAGTTCAGAGACATTTTCTGTTTCAGATCTGAGCAGATCATCTTTTAGGCTGGGAACCAGGGGTGGGGGTCTGCCATACATGATTTCATAAGGGGTAAGGCCCAGTCTGTAAGGGGTATTATGGGCCCGGAACAGAGCATAAGGGAGAAGGACCACCCAATTAGCGCCAGTCTCCATAGTCAATTTGGTTAAGGTCTCCTTTAAGGTCCGATTCATCCTCTCTACCTGTCCTGAACTCTGGGGCCTGTAAGCGCAATGTAATTTCCAATTAGCCCCAAGGATGGAAGCCAAATCCTGACTCACCTTAGCAACGAAGGCCGGCCCATTATCTGACCCTATCTGGATGGGAAAGCCATACCCGGGGAGGATGTCTTCCAGAATTTTCTTTGCTACAACCTGAGCGGTTTGTCTTTTGGTCGGAAATGCTTCAGTCCACCCTGAAAAAGTATCTACAAAGACAAGTAAGTACCGATACCCGTATTTTCCTGGCTTTATCTCAGTGAAATCTACTTCCCAGTAGATACCAGGCCTGGTTCCCCTGAGTCTTGTTCCCGTTGCAGCCTGGGATTGGGGATAGGCGTTGCTAAGCTGGCAGACTTTGCAACTCGTCACGATGCTGCTGGCCGTCTCCGCTATGCGTCTGATCTTGAGTTTGGAGCGTCTCATCAGGTCTATCATCCGCCGGGCACCCAGATGGGTGGTTCGGTGGATGTGTTCTAACACTTGCTGTCCTAATTTTTCTGGTAGGATAATTTGGTCATTAGTATCAGTCCACCACCCATTCTGGATCTGTTTCAGGGGAAGTTTGTCGATCCACTGGAGATCTTGTTCGGAATATTCAGGGAGATATGGCAAGTCCCGGGGGCCCGGATCAGGGAGCTGGAGTGCAAGGAGTCGGCTGGGAGCCTTTGCCACACTCTTTGCAGTTTGGTCTGCTAGAAAGTTGCCTTGAGCAACTGGAGTGGTTGGTTTTTGATGCCCTGGACAGTGTACAATAGCCAATTTTACTGGTTTCCATAGGGCTGTTAACAGGGCTAGGATCTCTTGCTTATTTTTTGTCTCTTTTCCTTCAGCCGTTAGCAACCCTCGCTCCCTGTAAATGGCCCCATGTATGTGTGCCGTAGCGAAAGCGTATCGGCTGTCTGTGTATACTGTCAGTTTCCTCCCTGCCCCTAAGGTAAGAGCTTGGGTGAGCGCTATCAGTTCGGCCCTCTGGGCTGATGTCCCCGGGGGCAGGGGTTCCACCCAGATTACCTCAGTCTCTGAAGTCACTGCTGCTCCAGCATACCTCTGGCCTTGGTGTATGAAGCTGCTCCCATCGGTGAACCAAACGAGGTCAGCGTCAGGAAGTGGGCGGTCCTGTAGATCCTCTTGAACTCCGTGCACCTGGGCTAATATCTCGGTGCAATTATGGAGCGGGGCATCCAGGTCCGGGTTGGGCAGTAGCGTGGCAGGGTTTAAGGTTGTTGGGGGCAGGAAAGTTATTCTGAGGGGATTTAATAGTAGTCCTTGGTAGTGGGTGAGCCGGGCGTTGCTTATCCATTGGTTAGGCGGCTGTTTGAGTACACCTTCGATGGCATGTGGGGTAACGACCCGTAATTCTTGTCCTAAGACAAGTTTATCAGCATCTTGTACCATCAGGGCTGTGGCTGCGATCATTCGGAGGCAAGGGGGCCACCCAGCAGCCACTGAGTCTAATTTTTTTGACAGGCGACTGGCCTCCGCCAGGGGCCTAAGTTCTGAGTCAGTACCACCTTGGTGACACCCTTACTCTCATCCACGTATAAGTGGAAGGGCTTAGTGACGTCAGGTAGTCCCAGTGCAGGCGCAGAGAGTAGGCCGGTTTTGATCTGTTGGAAAGCCGACTCAGCCTCTTCTGTCCAATTAAATGGCTGCTGTCCCCATGTTGCCTGATATAAGGGTTTAGCCAGCTCTGTGAACCCAGGTATCCACAGTCTACAAAATCCCGCCGACCCCAGGAATTCCCTTACTTGTCGGGTGGATTGTGGCCTGGGGATCTGCAGAACAGTCTGCTTCTGGGCGTCTGTTAACCAGCACTGCCCTCCTTTTAGCAGGTACCCCAGATATGTTACTTCTGGTTTACAGATTTGAGCTTTCTTTGCCGAGGCCCGGTAGCCTAGACTCCCTAGAGCTTGTAAGAGACCCTTGGTCCCTTGGAGGCAAGCTTCTCGGGTCTCGGCAGCAATCAGGAGGTCATCAACATACTGTAGTAAGGTTATTTCAGGGTGTTTACGTCGGTACTCACCCAGGTCTTCATGGAGGGCCTCATCGAACAGGGTAGGAGAGTTTTTGAATCCCTGCGGCAGTCTGGTCCATGTCAGTTGGCCGCTTATGCCCCTTTCAGGGTCAGTCCACTCGAAGGCGAAAAGCTTTTGGCTCTGAGGGGCTAAAGGCAAACTGAAGAAGGCATCTTTCAAATCTAAAACAGTGTACCATTGGTGTTTAGGGTTTAGAGTACTCAGGAGGGTATACGGGTTAGGCACAGTTGGATGTATGTCCATAACCCTCTTATTGACTTCTCTTAAGTCTTGCACAGGTCTGTACTCCCCGCTATTAGGTTTCCGTACCGGCAACAAGGGAGTATTCCAGGGTGAGTGACAGGGCTGAAGGACCCCTTGGTTGAGGAGCCAATTACGGATGTGGGGCGTAATTCCTTCTTTGGCCTCTAGGGGCATCGGGTATTGACGTACCCGAACGGGGTCTGTCCCAGGCTTGAGTTCGACAAACAAGGCAGGACGGTGTTTTGCTAGTCCTAAGCCTCCCGTTTCTGCCCAGGCTCCTGGATATTGTTGAAGCCAGGTTGCTATGTCCTGGTCAGGGGCCGCTTGCTCCTGGTGGAGCCGGTACTCATCTTCTAAGGTTATAGTCAGGACAGGCACAGGCTGGTTTTGGGAGTTGGTCACGATGGGCCCCTCAGGGAGGAAATGGATCTGTGCTCCCATTTTAGTTAGCAGGTCTCTCCCTAGTAGGGGACAGGGGCTTTCAGGGATAACCAGGAAAGAGTGGGTTACATTCTTGGCTCCGAGATTTACTGTTCTTTGTGTCGTCCAGGGGTACTTCTTAATTCCTGTGGCCCCTTGTACCCACGAGGACTTGGAGGATAATTTTCCATCAGTTTCAACTAGGACTGAGTGCTGTGCTCCCGTATCGACCAAGAACTGAACTGGGGACCCCTCCACTTGCAAAGTTACCCTGGGTTCGGGGAGGGGGACCGAACCCCGTCTTCCCTAGTCCTTGTTTTGAGTGACTAGTACGGGTGTAGACCTGGGGGGGGTCCCCGTCCTTGTTGTTTCTTTTTGGGGCAGTCTCTTGCCCAGTGGCCAGCTTTTTTACAGTAGGCACATTGGTCTTTGCTCAGGTTGTTATATCTGGGGGACCGCTTAGGTTGGGTGTTCTCTGGCTGTAGATGCTTTTTGTACAACCGCTGCCAGGACCTTGGTCATTTTTTCCTCTGGAGTATCTCTATTATTGTAAACCCGCTGGGCTATCTGAAGAAGGTCCTGAAGCTGTTTTCCTTCTAAGTCTTCTAATTTCTGGAGCTTCTTTTTAATATCTGGGGCTGCCTGATTTACAAAAGACATCACAACAGCTGCCTGACTTCCTGGGGCCTCTGGGTCTATGGGGGTATACTGCCTAAAAGCCTCCATTAATCTTTCTAAGTAGCTAGCCGGGCTTTCTGTCTTTCCCTACAGAACAGAGTATACTTTAGCCAAATTGGTGGGCTTGCGAGCAGCTGCCCGGAGACCTGCCATTAGAGTCTGGCGATAAAGGTGTAGCCGTCCCTTACCTTCTGCCATGTTGTAATCCCATGCCGGTCTGGTCAGAGGAAAAGTCGCATTTATGAGGTCGGGGTTGGCAGTCGGTTGACTGTCGTCCCGCGGGACCAGCTTTCTAGCTTCTACCTGTATTCTCTCTCGTTCCTCCGTTGTGAACAAGATTCGGAGGAGCTGCTGACAGTCATCCCAAGTGGGCTGGTGAGTGAAGATGACACTATCCAGTAAGGCCATTAAATCTTTGGGGTTGTCTGAAAACCGAGCACTCTGAGTCTTCCAATTATATAGATCACTGGTGGAGAATGGCCAGTACTGGAGCCTAGGACTTCCCGTGTCATCTGGGGGTCCTATTTCCCGAAGGGGTAACGCCACTGTGGAGTCAGGCGGCTGGGGAGGGGTAATCCGCAAAGTACGCCCTCGCGTCCGCCCTGCCGGCCCTTCAGAGTTACTTTCACTTTCAGCAGGTTCGGGCGTGCCGGCTGCTTCCCGTTTGCCTGCTCCCTCCTGCGGTTCCACCCGGGGGGCTGGGACCTGGGGGCCGGAGGGGTATGGAGGGGGTTCTGTGGACAGAAGGTCCTCGCTATCAGGTAGAACAGGATGGGGGGGGCAGTCGGTTGCTTGGATTTTAGCGGCCGAGCAACCAGTGCCTTACAGGGTTCAGAGGCTAATTGGAAAGGGGACAGCCAAGGGGGCGGGTACTCAGCTAGGTCCTGCCATACGAGGATATATGGGATATGATCCGGGTGACCAGCACGCCCAGGCTGGAAAACCTTGGACTTTACTCTAGTGATGACAGGAAGACAGAATGTCCCTTCGGGTGGCCATCCTACATTAAGGGCGGGCCATTCGGAGCGGCACAGAGTAATTAGCTTTCCCTTCCTAATATCCATACCGAGATCATGGCCCCTTGCCCTAACATCCTGAAAATTATTTATAAGGAGAGATAGGGGTGTGCTCTGGATATTACCCATTCTGTGATGGTCTGTAGTCCTTCCCTGCAAAAGAATATGGGTTAAAATTCCCGCCAAGGAAAACGGGAGTATCAACAATATCTAGTCGCAAGCGTGCTCCGGAAGCCCGGGTCAGAATCAGTTCAAACAATTCAGATAGGGATCTAAATCAGACGAGAGCCAGGGGACGTCTCCCACCGGTCTCCACTGGCTGTCCTATAGCGCGTCCGCCAGGACTTATGCCAGCTTTCAGCTTCAGTTACAGACCTCGCGAGTCACAGATTCAGAAAGGAGTCAGACGGGCTAACAGCCTCAGATTCAGAGCGGACTCAGAGAGCCGCGGATTCAGACAGGCTAACAGCCTCAGATTCAGAGCGGACTCAGAGAGCCGCGGATTCAGACAGGCTAACAGCCTCAGATTCAGAGCGGACTCAGAGAGCCGCGGATTCAGACAGGCTAACAGCCTCAGATTCAGAGCGGACTCAGAGAGCCGCAGATTCACAACAGACACAGACAGACAAACAGAGATGAGCCGGCTCACCTATTAGCAGATCGAACCTAGTAGATCCGTTGACTGGGGGTCTAGTGGGCTTGGGGGAATCCCGGATGAGCCCCCAGATGTTATGCCCAGACCGTTTATTCCCCGAAGAAGACCACCAGAGTCCAGAGTCAAAGCCAAGTGGCAAGGATCTTTAATGCAAGTTCGAACTTGGTCCCTCCGTTCTACAACATACAAGAGGGCCTCGAATGATGCATGTGCCCGCTTTTTATAGCCCGACGCATACAGGATATGTAAGGTTACAGAGGTACAAAGGAATTCTTTTGGTTGCAGCATCACAACTGGTAATTGGTTAATATTTTAAGTTATACAATTAACAGTTTTCTATTTGTTCCCGCGCATTTAGTAAAACTACAAACGGTTGTGACCTTATCAGGGGCTCTCTAGGTGGTGTTTCTGAGATGTGTGGGGGGGATGTGTTTGTACTGGGCTCAGAAAGTTGGGACAAAATAGAGGGATGTGTTTGTACTGGGCCCAGGACTAAGATATGTGGCAGACACCGGTAATTAGAACAGAACAGAGCAGGACAGAGACTTTCACAACGTTTGTCCTTACAATGTCTGGAGTCTATAGATAACCTAATCGGTTAGGTCCGGGGTCAATCTTTAACTAGGCTCAGGGCGCCGCCCGGGCTGTTTGCCTGTGGACTTCATTTCTGCCTTTTAGTTTTTTTCGTTTGATCTCTTTCAGTGGATAAGGACTGGGTCAACTGTGATGAAAGGAAATAATATGAAGTTTCTGGCTTATACCTCCTATCCTAAAACACACACACACACACACAACCACACATACACATTTTTCTATAAGCATCTCCTCCCACTCTTCTACCCACTAAAGTTAGGCAGTGGCAGCATCCTACAGGAGTAGGATGGAAGTGACACATTCAAAATCACAAAATTGGTAGAGACATGAAAATTGAGTAGCATACACACTAAGAAACTTGCCAAAGTCACTAAGCTATTAAATGGTGGTCCTAAAACCTAGGATGAATGGAATAACCATCAATAAAGTGAGATTCAGATCTCTAGTGCCCTAAGTCTACCTCTACACTCACATCCGCTACATGCTTTGTGGAAGGTGTTCTCGTAGAGAAGAAAGATCATAGCTTTGAAGTTTGGCAGATTTGAGTTCTAACTGACTCTACCAATTTCCAAACATTTGTCTTTGAGCAAACTCTCAGGCCTCAGTTTTCTCCTCTGTAAAATAGAATTAATTCTGATTTATAAGATTGATAAGATATTTAAATTTGCATAGACAACAGCAGCTCTGAGCACGTTGTAGAAACTTAACAAATATTCATCTCCATCTTAGGAAGATACCATTATGATGGACAGAGCTACTTTTTGAGTCTCCCAAGTCAGTGAGCAGCCTATCAAACAGGGCCCTTACCTAATCCCATGGCTAAACTAAGGCTTTATTGTACATCAGCCTCAAGGTTGCCATTTGGAAGGCAATTATATTGATAGCAATTAATTTCCTCAGTCCTGGCTTTCCTGTTAATTATTCTGAAAACATACCCACAGTCTGTCAATAAGCCTGCTTTCAAAATTAAAATTGTAGCAATTTTTCATCCTTAATAAAGGCTCCTTCCTGTTTCCTCCCTTCTGTTTCACAATTGAAAACATCTTAATTCTTGAGAATTTAAAAAATGTGGGAAAACAGGATGTATAGTCTTCCTTTATAACAACATAATTTTCTCTCCCTAATAATTGCTTCCTAAAGAAGAAAATGACCTCTCCTTTATCCATTTGGTGCAGAGATTTTACATTCTCTATCTTGCTCCATGTGCACACCAAAGTTCCATGTAAGTGATTGATAACTTGTTATCCTCACAATAGACATGAAGAAAGCGAGGCTGAGAGAGGTTGCCTCCCTTGATCAAGATCACATGGTAAATGTGAGAGTGAATATTTGAGCCATAGTTTGTCTGATATCAAAATCCATGCTTTTTTTCCATGCATGTGTTGCTTATGTGCCATTTCTACCTAAAATCACACACACACACACAAACACACCCCACTCATGTTTATGCATGCATACAGACTTTACTGCCTCCTATTTCTGGTCTATTGTTAAGAGAAGGAAGTAACTGTCTTCTCCATCAGCTTCTATCCTCCATGTCTAAAGTCATTGCCTCCCACTAACCTCACTCAATACCCAGGAAATGGTAGTTGTGAATGAAGCTTACTTATTTTCTTCATGGTATTGAAGAAAGTTATTTGCAGATTAGGCATCTTAGGGACTTATCTCAGCACTGTCACTGATTTGCTTTGTGACTTGGGAAAGTTACTTTCTCACTGACCCTTGGTTTTCTCACCTCTAGAACAAGAAGTTGTACAGGACAATCCTCCAGGTCTCTTCATCTCTTTGTCTATGACATTTTGCCTTTGTGATTATGATGTCTGCCAGCCACATCTCCATACTTTGGGACATGCCATCACAGATCAGTAGCATGCATCTTTCTCACCCCTCATTCCTGTTGGAGGGCAAAACAACATTTCTTTTTTTCCTTTCCTGATAGTGCAGGAAGGTTAAAGGTTGGAGGAGCCTCTTTTCTCACTGACTCTATTTTCAAAGAAATGGTTTCTTCTATGTAAAGAAAGTGAAGTCCATTTATTTCAAAATATCTTCCCCAAATATATTATGTATCACATACATATTTTTTCTAAATATTTAGAATCCCATTTTTACTGACAAGTCATCTTTCCTTCAAAGATTTCTGATGGGCAAGGCTGAGTCAACACAATTTCAATGAGAGAGCAAAGTCTAGCTTTTTTCGGTTCAACTGTAGAGGAAAGAGATGTTGACAGGCAACTCTTAGTTTCTGAAGGAAGGAATTGCTGGTATCTTGAGGTCATTTTTGTCTCAGCTGATAACCATCTCCCTGACCAGCTAAATGAATTTTAATTACTAGAAAAGTATGCAAATGTCTTTTAGACATATCTAATTCTTTAAAGTGCCTTTGGATCATATTTGGAGCCAAATTCTGAAAAATAATGCAGTATATCAAAATGCTTTCTGTTTCCAAAGGGGAGAATAAATGATGATTCCCAATATTCATGTTGAAAGTTGTTCTCTAAATTGTAATGAGGCATCACTAGGTAGACATTTGCTAGAAATTTGGGAAACAAAATACTTCTGTGCTGTGCAACCTAAGAGCACAATGACTGCGAGGAAGAGAGGCTAATCTGAAAGCAGAGGTACCAAGCACACCCCGTAAAATTAAAGTGTGGAGGAAACGATCAAGACTTGGCCATATCTGGTGAGCCTCAGACTGGGCAGAGTCTGAGACATCATTGTATTCCTAAACAAGGAAACTAGAATAAAAATGCTCCCATTTAAGTTTCTGTATTACTGTCCTTGTCCCAGTCTTTTGCCAGTGTACCAGGAAGAAAAATAACAGTGGAAGAAATGGGCACAACGTTCCTCTCAATATAGGAGACTCACTGTATGATAGGAAGGTCCATGCCACAGTGAGGCTCTAGACCCTTGTTCATTGACCCAGGGCCCTGGAGCAGGATGCAACCTACACAACTGTGTGTAGCAGCCCTGGACTCTTCACAGGTGCCATGTTTTCTCTTGAATTGGGATCTTTTTCCAGCCTAGAGTCCTCTCTACCCCTACTCTAGTCTTTTACTGGTGTGCTGCACACTCTTCTCTCAGGTGTCTGTTTAACCATTACTTCTTGGGACCGCAGCCTGCATTAGATGCCTGCTTTAGGTTTCTCCACCTCACCACTCATAACTGAGCCACAATTGCCTATTCTTTGATCCTCCCCATGATCTAGGGAACTCCTAGAGGCCACTGTTTTTCTTTTTTTTTTTTCTTTTCTGCCATCCATGGTGCTGAGCACAGAGCGGGCACCTGGTAAATCTGTGTAGCAGGAATGAGGGAAAAGGTGAGTGGAGCAGGGAAAGAGAAAAAGGAAGAAAAGGGGAGACAGAAAGGGAGAGAGAGAAAAAGAATGTTGGAGAGGAAGGGAGATACAAGAAAGAGACAAGGAGAGAGAAATAAAAAGAGAGTGAAGGAAAGGAAAGGAGAGAGAGAGAGAGATGAGAACAGATTTGCTGCCCAGGAGGTGGAGCTGGGCTTCCCTGCATCTTCACATGCCTCCTCTCCTCTCTCCACCTCCTGGGCAGCAGATCTCTTTCTCATCTCATGGTCACACCTCATCTAGTCCTAGTCTGTGAATCCAACAGAACAAAACCTTTTTATCTGTGAGATACACACAAATCAGTCTCCCTTTTTTCTTCTCCCAGAACTATATTCTAGGATTTCCATCAACGATGTCAAAACCCAAATCTGAGGAGTAAGCTCAAACCAGCAAGACCCCTTGTCTTGGAGATCTCCTCATTTAAGTTTACTAAGCTCCTCCCAGCACACAGAGAGCCAGGAGGATGCTGTAGGCAATGTGGGCTGCAGAATGAATTGTTTCCCAGAGCTTATTAAAAGTGTGTCCTTGGGGAAATGCCCTCTTTCTGCTGTAGTAGGGGCTCATGGTCTTGCTTTAGGGCCTCTTGTTTATGGCATGTTCTGGAAAAAGGTTCTTGGTCTGGAATTTCCTACTAGGCCAATGAGAGAGAAATTCACTTGGTTGCTAGAGGGCTGAGAATTGAATTTAAGTTTTTACTTTAACTTGTGAGTTTTAATTTATAGCAACATTGGGGAGCTTGTTTAAAATGAGTAATCCTAGGTTCCAATCCCATAGACTCTTACTCAATGGGTTGGTGAGGGGTCTGGAATTCTGCCTCCTGCTTACTTCTGATACAGGGTCTCAGGACCCTTAGGGAGAAGCCTGACAGAGAGAGGCTTGGTCAGCAGCTCTCAGTGCAGTGAAAACCCTTTGCTTGCTGACCTTGATTCCACCATGAGCAGAAAAGAGGATGGTGAAACTTCCAGCCATATAGTTTCTGGAGACGGGACACTAACCATATTTTACTTGGTGGCTAGCCCTTGGTGGGTTTGGAGTATCCAATTTAGGTCTTAATTTTGTTTCTTCCAGAATTTTTCCTTCTTGCTAAGGGCTCCATTTCTGGGAATTGGGCCACATCACATTCTTGTTACCTTCTAAGGTGGCTCCACACGGTGACAGACACCGCTCCCTCCAGTGAGGACACAAATGGTATTTTGTGAAATAACAACTCAGAACAGGGCTGGCTTCTTCCTGGGAAGCTACAACCTAGGCAGTAAATTAGAAACTTTGTCAGAGAAGGTGGGTAGGAGGACAAGATGCTGAAGATCCCTCTGGTGGTCCATAAATGTACATTGACAAGGGCAGACTGCAGAATGTCAGCTGAGCAGGGAGAGAAGGGTGGCAGGGTGGGAAGGAGGGAAGGTGAGCAAGGACAGCAGGCGCTAGCATCTCTGCTTCCTTTCCCCTGTCAGCTACTGAGTGGCTGGGGGAATGTGCTGTCAGCCTTCTGGCTCTCAGGGATTCTGTTTGCTCTTACAAAAATGGAGAACGTACTGCTGGCACCCTTGACCCTCACCCCATAGCTGCAATGTGAAGGGTAAATGCCATGACACATAGAGTAGCACCTTTAGAAACCCAAGCAAAAGTCTCCCAGCAACTGATTTCATACAGCAACTTGAAGGGTGCAGAATCAGCCACCCCAAAATATGCTACTTTGGCATATAGATTATTTTGGGATAAAGGCCCTTTTAAAAAGCTAGCAGGTACAAGAAAGGTGCTCCGACCCTCCCTGTTATCTTCCTGAAAGCAGGAGATAAACCCCCATATGGAAGATGGCCTCCCTGTACCAGAAGGGAAAGAACATTCTTATCATCAAGGACAGGAAGTTGAGACCGAGAGAATTCTGTACAAACAGACCTTGTTAAAATCATTCTTATCTTCCTTTAGCCTCCCCAAACAGTTTACTTTTACACAATTTGCCACTTCTTTGAGTCTTCATTTCCATATGAGGACTTATAAAAAACTTCAATTAAATACATTTGCATGCTTTTCCCCTGTTAATCTGTCATCAGTCAAATTCACAGGCCCAGCTGAAAAACTCTAAGTGTGAAGACAGAAGATTTTGCCTTCCCTACACATAATAAGTGGCACAATCGCCACGGAAGATTATGTCCAGTGACATTTCTAATGCCCGCATTTCCAGCTGCTACCTGTCCTTCCTTCCTATACATTTCCAGGTGCTGTCTCCCTGCCTGGAAGGTCAGCTCACAGCTTCCATTGTCTCTCAGCCTAGAGTTCTTTTTTTCTACATTTGGCTTCTCAGAAGCAATCCCTTTTTTGTTGTTATTTTCTCATATTCCATACTCTTCTCCTCTCCTGCTTTGTTTCCCATATTCTAGAGATGGCTGCTCAATTGGTGAGTTCTTCAATAAATACCTTCTAAAAAATCATATGCCCTTCCACAGTCTATTATTTAGTCCGTTCTTTATTGCTTCATTTCTCTACAAAAACCAAGTGAGGCGACTCATCAAAGTGCAAGGTCTTGACTCCTGGGAAACCAGACAGAACATTCCTCCAAAGCACTGCAACCTCCAGTCTAGAATGGTCTAGACCATTCTCACAACGCATCTGCCATACCACATCTGCTCCTGCCACCCAGACTCTTTTGTCTATCCCAGGCCCCAGAGTATTCCACTTGCTCTTCCCTCCCTTCTCCAAGTAGCACCAAGGCTCCCTGCCCCCTTCATCCATGTGGATCTCAGCTCAAATGTTTCCTCTCTAGAGAGTCTCCCCTTGATTTCCACATCTTACACAGCTCTCTTATTATTTGACATCCCTCTACCCTGCTTCATTTCTCCTTCAGAGCACTTTAACTGGTGATTCTCAAACCTAGCTGCAATTTAGAATCACTTGGAGAGCTGAGTAACTGCCTAGGTTCCCAAGCTCTAATCCCTGATTTGATTTAATTGCTTGTGATAGAGGAGCATGGCATTTTTTTAAAAAAGCTGTCCAGGTAATTCTTACATGGAATCAGGGTTGAGAAATTCTAGCTAACCATTGTTATGTATTTACTATTTGACTCAACTATTAGAATAACCATAGACTGCAAATAAATAAAGGCCACAAATTCCTTCCAAAACTGTATACCTGCCATTTACAATGTATCTTTGATGCATCTCCCATCAAGAGATAGAGTACCCTTTACATCTGCACTGGCCTTGTGAATTGATTTGACCAGTAGAATGCTGAAACACAACACTGTAGAACGTCTGAGGGAGCCTACTGGAAGGAGAAGGGCTATGCGGAGCAGAGATAAGCTGTCTCCCCTGAGGCCCTTCGACCAACCAGCTGATAGCTAGCACCAGCTAGGAGTCAGGCCTTCTTAGACCACACAGTCCCAGATAAGGTGCCACATAACTGCAGGTGCATGAATGGACCCAGGTGAAACCAATAGAAGACCAGCTCAGCTGAGCCCAGGCCCAATTGCTGACCCACAGAATTGGAAGTAAATGGTTATTGCTTTAAGCCATTAGGTTTTGGTGCCACTTGTTATGCAGCAATAAACTGACATAGAATGTAGGTCTCATGAGGACAGAGACTCTGGGGGGTTTGGGGGTGGTTGTTTATTTGTTTTTGCTATTCTATCCCCATTCTCTAGGTCAGTGCCTACCAGAGCACATGGTAGGTTCTCAACTGCTATTTTCTAAATAATTCAATTAAATATCTGATAAGCCTTTACAAATAGCTGTTTTGCACTTGCTAAGAGTCTGGCTGGCATCATGGGAGACTTCTCTAAGTACTTAGAGTCAGGTAATGAGAAAGAATATGACTCCTTTTCTCTTCCCCAAGAAATCTCTTAAACTGCTGCAGTGAAGCTTTCCTTTCTCAGTGGGTCATTTCATAAAACGGTTGTTTAGCATAAATCTTTGTTGATTCAGGAAATCTTTTTTTTTCTTCTAACTCTTCAGTTTAAACACTCCTTAGTTCAGAGATATTTTCGAAATTGACTGCTTCCTTCAGTTCTCCCTTGAGAGGAGCATCAAGGTAGCCTGGGATGAGAGGACACCATTCTGAGCAGGTGGGTGGGATGGGAGTGGAGCTGAGGTCAGTGGAGTAAAAGGCATTTGCAAAACAACAACAACAAAAACTGGCAAACTGGTGACAGTGGTTTTATTCCAGTTTCCGTTATAAGCAGACTGGGTATTTTGGTAATAAGCTCTATTCAGAAGCAAAAGGACTGTCATTGTAAGTCCCAGTGCAAACAGAAACTAAGAGCGGGCTAATGGGGTGTAATGGGGTGGCCTAACCAAGAATTGTGTGCTGAGCTGGAGAGCTTTTTGAGTCCAGCTGTCTACAGCTGGGTTCTCCTTTAAGCAGACTCTGAAACTAAGATTTAGGTGATCCCAGGAAACACAAGCAGGGAAGTGTGGAGGTGACATAGGAAAGGGAAGGAGACCAACAAAAGATGTGTTGATGAGTAGGTTACCGTGTGGGCAACTGGAGCTCAGTCCTGTCGGGGACTCTGGCAGACGGTGGAGAACACACTTATGAGTTGTCCTGCTCCAGGAAGCAAGGAGGCTGGCGTAGACATCCACCTATTTTGGCCCTGCTCTAAGTACGAGTCTTGCCTACTCCTGCAGTCAGAGCAAGCACTCAGAATAGGATGGAACAATAGTGAGTACACAAACGGTGAGGGAAGAAGTGACAGTGTCTGCTATAATGACCAATAGTTTCCAAAAGAGCCCATCCCAAGCAATGCAGCTCCTGAAGGGAACTGGGTAGCTGGCAGGTGGGATCTGCCAGGCCCTGGAAGCCTGTGTCTAGGCATTTGCCCCAGACTTCCCCACAGTGGCCACTCTTCTCAAGATACCTCTTCTTCCTAAGGGTACTTGTCTCTAGATCTTAGAGCTTTCTTAGGGTGGCTTCCCCTGAGTGGACGGTAGAAGGAAGTAATGGCAATGTCATATTTGATACAACAGCCAATGCTTAGTGAATGCCACTGATGTGCTAGACAAGGATTATACCATTTCATTCTCAAGAATGCTATGAGAGACACTGTCATGAAACATCTTTTGTATCTGATAGAACAGGCACAGGGGGGTGAAATAATTTTCCCAAATCACACAGTTAGATGTAAGAGTTGAAATCCTAGCTCTGTCCTTTGATACCTCCGCACCCTTGACCACTACTCCCTATAATAGGGAAATTTATAAAGAGTTTTTGGGCAGATACAAATGGTATTCTGGGATGGTCTCTGAGTAGCTAGATGACCTTGGATAAGTCATTCAACTTTTTTTTTTTTTTTTTTTTTGAGACAGGATTTGCAGAGCTGGTAGATAAATAATCTTAGGACAACTTTCAAGATTTCAGCTCAGAACCACTGAGTCAGCCATTAACTGACATTATGCTAAATAGTTACTCATTTATTTGCTCATTATCTTTCTCTCTTTACTGGAATGTAAGCTCCAAAAAATTTATTTTGTTCCCTGCTATATCTATCTGTGTATCACAGTGCCTGCCAATAAATATTTGTTAAATGAATGAATACATTATACACTAATTTCATAGTTTCATTATCAGAGCAGCCATCTCATTTCTAAGCTATTTGGAGGCACTTCACGCCTTGCTGCCCCCTCTCCACAAACACACACCACCACTACATTTTATCCTCATGAGACTTAACTCGTCAGAGGGCACATATGAAACCATTAAGCACTTTAGGTAACCCACATAAAAGCAGGGTCCTTATATGTTCTGGACTCTATGGAGTTACGATCTGAGAACCCAGTCTAACACATAAATATTACACAAGGAAGCTCAATTTTTATGTATGTATCTTAAAGAACATAAAAGTTGATAAAATTCATAACCTATAAGCCATGTTTCTAATAAGCACCTTTCCTCTCCTTCTTTTCCACCTGCTATTACTCTGGTATTGCTAAAAGTCTTCCTTGATGTCGAACCTATTTGACATTTCTCTCTTCCTCTTTCATAACCCCCAGGCCTACGTTAGGTGGACTGCCTGAGCCTAGTTGCCTAAGTCTTCTGATCTTCCCTTCAGTTTCTCTAGTATGCTATCACTTGCTAGCTGTGTAACCTTGAGTGTGTTACATAGATGGTGCCTTACTTTTCTTGTATATAAGGAGGGCATTTACTCCCATGGGGAAGGGACTATGAAGATTAATGAGCTCATACTTATAAGATGCTTCCAACAGTGCCTGGTACACAGGAAGTGCTTAATAATCTTAACTGCTAGTAGTAGTAGTACTATTCATAGTAATATTATCACCTGATTGTACACCACTAAGTACTAGAGAATCAACCAACTAAAATGGGAACTCTAGAGACAGCAAAGAGAAGGGATGAATCTTCTCTCTCTTTTTTGTTGTGTATGTGTAAGGGAGAGTTGGGTAGAGGGAAAGGTGGAAGCCTCATTACAAAATCCTGCACACATAGACACCAGGTACTACAAGAATTTAGGTACTAGGAGATTTCTCTTCTCTCTTTACTGTAGCTCATGGTGTCTATTTTCAGTTTTGTCTGTTCTTTCAAAAGAGGCTTTTTGGCCCACCTACCTTCAAATATTTTAAATCTTCATTGAATTCTGTCCTGAGACTCTCTGCTTACATGCCCTGACCTTGTTTTTTGATTTTATTCCTCTGTTTTTATAGCTTTTTTGCTGATCACAGGGTTGAGTCTCTTAGACATTCTGAAGGTCTCTTCTTGGCAATATTTTCTCCATGTGACACCCAAAACATCATTGTAAGCTCTACATGGCATTGGGGAAAGGTAGGATGAGGCCTAATCCAGGCTGTTTAATTTTCACCCATGGCCCACATTCTACCAGTGACAGGCCACAGGGCAAACCTCACAGAAGTAATCACTTCTATAGGGCCAGCTGCCCATGTCTACTGTCCTCCACCCACACTGATGACACCCACAAGACACTGGTGTGAATTCTGTGGGCATAGGGAGATGGGACCAAGAGAGCCAATTTCATTTGAACCCAGGGTGGAGACCAGGTGAATCTCAATTTTGAAAGAAACTTAAGTGAGTTTGTTTGGGCTCTGATTCTAATTTGCTACTTGGAAGCAATTCAATAGGATGTAGCATTTTGAGTTTAAAAGATATACTCAGAAGAGGGGCTAGGATTTTTGTGTTTTGTGCCTTGAATATCTGTTTTCTCTGTTTATAGGATTTCTTTTTCCAATCATATTCTTCTCATAACGCAAATGCAGTCTGATTTAGAAAGGAAGGGTCCTTATTTAAAAAACCCAAGCTCACAAATAAAATTGTGAAGTATTGATTTGCTTCTATATTTTATTCTAAATTTTAAAAAGGAACTGCTAAAGCTGCAAATTCTCTTTCTGAGCACCTTACTCCTTGTTGAAGTCTTACAGGAGTTAGGGTTGTGTGGAGGAAAGAGGAAGAGAGAAACTGAAATCTAAGGCTGTGGCTTGGAACCACAGCCAACAGAAGCTCAAAATGAAGTTAAGGTGGAAGTGTGTTTGAATTTTAACTTAATGCAAAGGGAAAACACAGTGAATTCACAGGGAGAATTTAATACACATTCTTGTTAATCTTTCAAAGAGAGGCTGAAATTCATTCACTGACTCAAAAATAGGTATTGAATGTCAACTAGCTGTAATGCCCCCTTGAAGGTATTAATGACCTGGCGATACATAAAACAGGCAAAACTCTACCCCCATAAAGTTTACATTCTAGGGTATGTAGAGACACACACATATGAAAGGATCTACAAAAAACATCTATACACTTTAAAGAAGCCCAAGAAAGACTACCTGGTTCCCACTTTCCAAATGAGGACATAGAACGTTTAACTGAAAAGGATCTCCTGATCCCTTTTCAGTCAAACCCTTCTGCATGTCCCCAGGCCCAAAGATCATCCTGGTGAGTGGAGGAATCACGCCCTTGCTTTGCCTTACAGTTTCACAACCTACACACTGAACATGTGATGTGATTTCATTTAGTTTTTCATTTTTCAGTGTCATATAAATGGACATATGACTTGCATTCTGTTGTGACTTCTGTGGCTCTCTATTATGTTTTGGGGTTGATCTTCAGAGATGCCTGGACTTGGAGTTCACACACTGTCCTTACTGGGCAGGATTACATGTATGACTATCCCACGCTTTATGTGTCTGTTCTATTATTGATGGATTTGGGTTGCTCCATGTAAAATATGTATCACGGCCAAGCTTTGTTGATCACTCTTAAAACTGTCTCCAGGTTCCCACATGCAAGAGTTCCCGCAGGAAAAGAATTTCTGGGTCCTTTTCCATCTACTTTCTAACTTTCTAGAGGACAGAACCTCTTCTCGCAGATGCCTGTTGTTGCCTTTTACAGAGTGGATGGTCAAAGTTGGTTTAAGGAACAAACTAAAAGGAACCTGGTTAATGATGAATTTCATGAGTTTCTGATTCAATTTTGCTTTGGCAAGAAGAAATAAAATGCAAATTTAGTCATCCATGGATTTCAATTTCTAAATAAGAGGAAAGCTTTCTAAAGAAGAGAATATGAAAGGAACAGTTTTTCAAAATGGGTAGAATAAACCGAAGTCACTGTGGTATCAAGAAAGAACATCAGACTGCAAACTTCATGAAGGCTGGGACTAGGTGTTCTCACAGGTGGCAGCAATAATGAGAACAATGTCCATATCCAATATGGGTTAGCAATTAATTAAAGGGGATGTGTAAGAGGCTTAGTCCCATGCCCACCATGCAGTAAGAGATGTGTCCAGTCTTATTTCCTCCTCTGCATTTCAGCTCTTCGACTGACAAGCTCTGTTACCTTTAATGGCTTGCTTGGTCTCCCTATAACTCAGTTTCTTCATCTGTGAAATTCCATCCATGAAAGCAATCCAAAGAGCCAGGTGTCACAGTTTAAAGAGGAAATGAAGTTCCCAGCTATTTCAGAGTGATTGTCAGTGATGGGAAGCTGGGAGAATCAGCAAACCAGCAGAAGGAAAATGTATCTCTTGCTGACATGTCAGCACAGGCTGTGAGGACAGACAAGGGGCAGATCAACATACAGCATCAACCATCTTATCCCTTATAGGCTACTTTAAAAAGATCTTCACATTTCTTTGAGTCAAGAGCAGCCAGACCAAGTGGTCCTTTCCATCCTGGCACCTGGATGGAGGGCTCCAGAGTCCCTTAGGCCTTGGGTACTGGGCTGAGATTTCTGGCAACAGCAGTGGTAACAGACTGCAGGTTTCAGGCAGCTCAGAGGCAACCTATGCTAAAACCATCAGTGTAGCCAGATAATAAGGAAGGGATTACATGGATTGATGAGGCCAAGGGAAGGATTCTGGCAGAACAAAGTGGGATCTAGAGGCCTTGCTAGGCCATGCAGAGCATTTCAAATTCATGATCCAGGTCAAATGGGGCTGCCAAGGTTTTCTGTTGGTATGGCTCCTGCCAGTAAAGAGGAATAACCCTGGCTTACTTGCTGCCTATGCCCAGTAGAGTAATCCATTCTAAGATGCAGCATCGATGAACTCCAAAGCCCCCATTGCCCTTGCAGAGAGAGGCCAGCAAATCCTTTCTTTTCAGGGGAATTGTGTCCCTGGCATCTCATGGTAAGTGCCATTCACTGACCAGGCTATCAGGAGGGCTGCGTGTTGGCTCAGAGGATTCCTGCCCACTGGAAGCTCAGAGGATGGGTCAGAAAAGCACTCTTATTCTCAGAATATCTTGGGAGCTTCACAGATGGGACATCTTGGCCTTACAGTTGCTCTTTAGACATTGGCTCCATTTGGAATAAGCAACAGAAAAGCTTGGCTTTCAAAGGGCAGCCAAGACATGGCAGAGAGGCTCTCCAGATGATGGCAGACCAGCAGCAATCCCAGCATGGGATCTGGTGGCTCAATTCACTTAGATATACCAGATCACAAGGAACTAAGAACACCAATCTTCTGTTGCCTGAAATCTCTGGAAAGTTTGGATAGGTTCTTTCCTTA
This sequence comes from Rhinopithecus roxellana, assembly GCF_007565055.1. Taxonomy (NCBI): domain Eukaryota; kingdom Metazoa; phylum Chordata; class Mammalia; order Primates; family Cercopithecidae; genus Rhinopithecus; species Rhinopithecus roxellana. The sequence goes on from NC_044559.1 coordinate 32,549,078, forward strand.
GGATAGAGAAGGAAGCTGTTTCTTTAGAGCTTTCTGAGGCTGCTATGGAGAGAATGGGGCAATGCTTCTTCAGATTGTTCAATGAAGTTTACGGCTATTTACAGGAAAAAGCATCTAAAAAGGTGAGAGGAAGCACTCTTGCTCTGCATCAAAGTCTCTTTGGTCTTCAGGCCTGCTCTGGTATTTAGCTCTCTCACCCCCAGGCCTCTACAGGACTTGATGGTCCCAGTCCAGAATTGTTTTTCCCTAACCTCTCCTATGCTGTGAGTCATTCTTGTGGACCTCAATACCCAAACTCCCTGACCTTCTTCCTCCAGGAAGTAGTCCTCCAGCATTGCCCTGAGGCCTGTCCTATAGGAGTAGGTAATATACACTTGGCATCTTTAGCTATGTGTGCCTGACCTAGGAGGTGAGACAACAGCAGGGAAAAAGTGGGCCATGATCTTGAGGATTAGAGAGTGGTGAGAATTCTCTTGTTCTGCCACTTACTAACCGTGCATTTTGGGCACATCACTGAAGGATAAAGAAGAAAAAGACTCAAGTGCTTCATTGATTATCGTGAGGATTTAAATATTTTTTTTGAGAGAAAATGGAAGGGAAGAAATGGGGAGAGAGAACAAGCTAAGCACAGTGCCTAAGTACCTACTGAGTAGTAAGTGCTTGATAAGAAGGAGCTCTTATTATTATGATAGGAAAATGCTCATGTGCACAAAGTTTTTTTTTTTTATAAAATTTTAAATGATTTCAATAGAACTCTAGGTTAAAAGATCTGATCACAGATCATCAGATCCAATCACTTTATGTTTTAAATTAGGAAAGTGGAACTAAGTCCCAGGAGAAGTGACCTCCCTGTGGTCACCTAGTTACCTAGGGGCAGAGCCACTACTGAGAACTAGGGCTCCTGACCCCAACGCCCTCTCTCCCTGGCTGTTTGCCTTAGAAGGAGTCAAACAGACCTCACGGTATCACCTACCATCTGGTAAATGAGAGTGGTTGGCAAGAGATCTCCTTACATTGCAGGGAATAGAAAATTGCTCAATTCATTTCCTTGTAGACAGTAGTGAAAATCTCATTCAGGAGAAAAATGGGAGTATGTGGATGATCAATCGATGTCATCACAATGTACCTAACAACCCTCAACAGACAGCCTTGGGGTAATGAGCTGTCAGGTCCGTTGGGCTCTGGTTGTGCCGGACATCTTCTGTTCTCAACCCTCTCTACCCTGCTCCCTGTCCTTGAAGGCTGACCAATGTGGATCATGCCAACAGGCTTCCTGGCCCCTGGGGTCTGGTTTGGTTCAACCCATCCGGAGCCCTGGCAGGACATCAAAGAGAGGAAGGGAAATGGAGAATTACATTCCTTTTCCCTCCCTGCGAGGTTACCTATGGCTGGCCATGTCCCTCAGCACAAGGTCATTGCCCCTCACTTGATCATCTGGGTGTTCTAGATGACTCTTTTCTTCAGGATTCCCACAACTCTTCCTCCCCTTGTCCTGTTGGGCTTAGGGGTGATGATGTCTCTGCTCTTATTAACCCTGGGATATTATCATCCCCTGTGGCTTCCCTATATGCTATCCACACCTTGTAAATAAACTATCCTTGAATTATCCTGAGTATACTATCTGCTTACTTTCAGAATTCTAATTTATATACCAGTAATCAACTTATCTTAAACCAAGATCCAGCTATAGGCCCCCAGGAGATGACCTATGTTGGCTAGGGAAAGAATTCCATATCAAATAATCCTGTCTTTCTGAATATGCCCCCTTTCTTGCTATATCTCCCTTATTTAGCCCTTCTTAAGGGCTTTGCTGATGGTGGCAATGGAGTCTGACTCCTCCATGTTGTGAGAGAAATTCATGTGTTACAAATGGCAGGTAAAGGTGAAAAGAGGGGGGCCTACCTCAGTCTCTATTTATCTTGTGAACTTTATGGGGCTCTTTTGGTTTTCTGGCCTAAGCTGAGCTTCAGAAAAGCAATCTGAAAAGCCATTAATTGTAGTCGTTTTATAACTAATTCTAACCCTAAATCCATTTTCAATAGTTAGGAAAACTGACTTCTTGAGATACGGAGATAGGATTAGTTAAAATATAAACCCTTATTAGAGTTTATGGTAAGTCTAGGAGCCAATCTCATGTTTACAGTCCTTGCAATTTTCTTACTCTACATTTTCCTGTTTCGTCTTACAATAAACATTAGATAGTAAGCTCTCTGGGGACAGAAAAGATACTTTTGTAAAATTAATTTTTTAAAATTTACAGTCACTAAAGTCAGACACTAAACAGGACATGGAAGATGCAGTGGTTACTAAGAAAGATGTGATCACTCTAATCAAAGAACATACGGTGTAGCCCTGGGTAAATTATGGCTGCAAGCCAACTGCCTGTTTTGTCAATAAAGTTTAATTGGAACACAGACATGCCCATTTGTTTATATAATTTGCTTTCTGGCTGCAAGGCCTAGTTGAGTAGTTGCAACAGAGATTAACTATCTGTAGAGCCTGTAATATTTACTACCTAACCCTTTACAGCAAGTTTGCTGACTTCTGGTCTAGGCATATGCCTTCCCATTACCTGGCACAGCACTAAGTACAAGTTTTTTTTTCTACAAACAGATTATATTTTCTACAGTTTTACAGTTAGATCAATAGATTATTTGCAGCTGAAAAGTATTACCACTTTCCTGTTAATAGGAGATAATCCTTAGTGGATTATTTTTAATCTTTGCCTCTTAAATAATTTGCTGAAATTTCTGGATGCTGTTGACATAAAACAATTTTTTTCTTTTTTTGGTGGATCAGTGTGAATTCAATACACCTGTGCAACTGTGCAGACGTTTCAAAGGGGGAAATATTCTGAGGCAGAGGGTAGAAGGAAAGGATTGAATAGAACCTTGATTGCTCCCATTCCAGGATGTGTCATCTGGTTTTCTGCTGCTCTTAGCCTTCTCTAAATGCACTTCTGCTGTGAATTTCTTTCTAACTTTTTGCTCATAAATGTGTGAAGAAAATCAATAGGCTAAGAAATCTCTTTTAACCATTTCCCTCTTGGTATTTAAGAGCAAGTGAGTAGGGCAACATTGTAAATATTCTGGGGAAGAGAAAAAAGATTGACAATTGCTACTTTGGTTTACTCAGTGCCTAAAGCTGGCTTATATGTACTCTTTTGGGCCATGAATGCAAAATATTGTGAATAGAAATTACTCCAATCAAGGGAAGCCTTATAACCTTTGGTTATCTCAGTTTATTTGCATGATCCATTCAATGTGGAAGAAATTCACAAAGGCCCTCCTATGTTCTAGGCACCGTGATCATCCTAAGAAAATATAGCAATGATGTAGCCTACAATACCTTATTCAGAGCATTTACAATCTAGTAGAGAAGGGTAAAAAAGTGTCTCTCTCTCTCTCTCTCTCTCTCTCTCTCTCTCTCTCTCTATATATATATATATATATGTATATATATATATATATATATATATTTATATTTATATATATATTTATATATATATATATATTTATATATATATATATATTTATATTTATATATATATTTATATATATATATTTATATATATATATATATTTATATATATATATATATTTATATATATATATATTTTTATATATATATATATATTTATATATATATATATATTTATATATATATAAACAGCAGTGTGATTTAATTGCCACACATAGTTTAAGAGGACTGAAAAATCCAGAGGAAGACAGAATTAATGAGAGATGGAAATAATGCAGGAAATTTTTTGGTATTGGACTAAGGCCTTGGAAGAAGAAGAGAGGATATTCCAGGAGATGTAACAGTATAAGCAAAGATAAGGACTTAGGTTGCACAGTTATATGTGGTTGGATTATAGAAAACCCACTGCTTGGTAAAGAGGTAGGAAAAGTCATCCAGGATCTTAAACATTAGTGTAAAAAGTCTGGACTTAAGTTTGTAGGCAATAGAGAACCATTACGTTTCTGAGGATAGGATTGGCATGCTTGAAGCTTCTCTGTAAGATTGCGATGGTAGCTATCACAGTGATATAATTGATTGGGGGATGAGAAATTGGAGGTGTGGAGGCCACGTAGATGGGGATACTCCAGGTGGGGATAAATACTTACAGTCCTCCAGGTGGAGGTAAATGTGGTTATAGGAATGGACTTCCTATGGAGATACATGAGGCAGGCTTGGCACTTGTCAGAATATGAGTGAAAAGGAGATGATGGTGACTTAGTGTCTAGAAACAAGGGCTTCAATATAGAGAGAGATTCAATAATATGTATCCCAATTCTGATTTCAGCCAAGATGGACCTACTAATCATGATGTATCAGTCCAAAACAAAACCTATTTCTAGACCTTCTATACTGATCTGTCTGTTAGGCTCCAATTTAAGAATGCCCCTCCTCCAAGAATAATTTTTCATACATGGAAACAGGTCTTGTTTATATTTGTGAATCAATTACAATGTGAGTAATTGTAGAAAAATTGTAGGAAAAAATATCTTTTATGCTTTTGTTATTCACTAAATATTCTAGTACAGCACTAGGCATACAGTAAATGACATGATACGAGTGCAGAATAATTCATCCTGATAGACAACCTCTGAAACATTAGGTCATGTACACATCAGAGCTAGCTGCCTGGAATGATGAGCTCTGGACAGAAGAGGTCCTAACCAGATATCCATTAGGTCCATCTGGATGTATGTCAGGAGAGTGATGTTAAAAGGCCCCAAATGAAGAGTCTTTACAGTAGTAAAGAGTGATTTTTCAGAAGACTAGGAATGGCGCTGCCTAGATGGGCTATTGCAGTGATGACTTTCAGGTACTTCGGGCAGGAGTGAACATGTCGGGCAGAGTTGCGTGGTGACAGAATTGAGACAGAATTGACACATACAAGACCAATTCTGGTTGATTTTAATCAAAGGTGAGGAATTTTTATTTGTCCTTGGGCTAATGGGAAAACAATGTGGAACATTAAAGAGTGATAGAAAATGTTGACTAGGGCTCTCTTCACAAGATGCTCTTGGGGGCCCCTTAAAAGATTGTGACTGAAGATCAGGAAACCTTCCAAAATTAAGTCTTTTCCAATACTGTCTGTGAGACTGAAGCTGCTTCACACACATACGAAAGTTTGCTTTTATTTGTGGGATATAAACTATATAAACACTTACATCCCTTTGGCACACGTATCACTTTCTGTTCAAACATTAGAAGCATTCCTATTAAAATCCAGTGCAAGAGAAGTATGGCTGTTATGATCACTACTATTCAGCATTATAATGGAGGTCCTAGATAATGCACTACGATATGGAAAATAAGTAATGACCACTAACAATAAAGAGATACTGTCAGTATCATTTGGATTTATATAAAAATCTAAGTAGTTTGTTAGGCAGTCTTCCTTGAATTTTCTATTTGAACTCTTAAGAAAATTCAGCAACATGGCAGATTCTATCTTCCTATCTATCATCTGTCTATACACCAGCGATAGTTATAAAATAAAATTTTCTAATATGAATATTAAAGAAAACCAACACATTTACTGAGGGGTGTAAAAGAAGATTTGATAAAATAAATATGGTATATTTATGGTTGAGAAGACTCAATAAATCCTTCATAATTAATCTAAGTTCAGTGCAATCCTAATCAAATTTCTATGGAACTTATCAAATTGATTCCCAAATTATTACAGAATAGAAAATAGATAAGAATAAATCAATTGTTAGAAAAAATGACAGGGATATATCTTATTAGACATCAAAATATACTAGAAAGCTATAGTGATGAATAGGACATGAATAGGAAATAAAATAGATAAAAAAAAATCAGTAGAAGTCAAAAGAATCTGAAGATAAACCAGAGATAAATGCATATTAGAAATAACATTTTCTATAATTGAAGAAAGAGCTGGAGGCAACTGGGTAGCCAACTGAGAAAAAACTAAAGTTAGATCAATATTTAAAACAGGCTACAAAATAAATTCCAGATAAAGTAAAGATAAAAACATTTCTTTTTAAAGGTGAAAAGCATTATTATAAAATAAGAAAATATAGAAAATAATTAGAAATAAATATTGGAGCAGAGAAGATTTTAAGTTAGACAAAGAAGTTCATTAATTTGACTCTACAAATTATCTGACAAAAGATATCAAGTTTAAAGGCAATAACCTATGTTGCAACTATTTTCTTCCAATCTAGCAGATTGAAATGTTTAGAGTTTCCATTATCAATAAGGAAAAAAGACAAAAAGAGAAAGGAATATGAGCAGGCTATTTATAGAATAAGAAATGCAAATGGCCAATAACATACAAAAAGATGCAAAACTTCACTAATAGAGAAATATAAAATAAACAATAGTGAAATGTCAGTTCCCCCCCCATAAATATGGAAGATGAGGAGGAAGAAGAAGGAAAACGAAAGAAGATGATGATGAAAGGTTCTATTTACTGTTGGTGCTGATGTTGGCTCTTCTGGCAAAACATTTCAATGTTTATCAAAATTTGGTATGCATAGCCTCTTATTTAGCAATTCTTAATATAAGCATTTTTCCTAAAAAGTCTTTCCATGTGTACAGAAATAATCATTGCAATGTTGCATGTTATAGTGACAAATTGAACACAACAAAATGTCCGTTAGTAAAGTACAGTTAAATGAAGTATACCACATTCACACTATGAAATATTATGCAGCAATGAAAAAGAATGAGATAATCTGTATTCGTTAAAATAGAAAGATCTCTAAGACATATTTCATTTGTTAAAAAAAGCAATTTGCAAAACAATAGTTGATATAATCCCAATTGTGTAAAACAAGCAAACAAAAATATATAATTCTAAATTTAAACACATATATATGTAAATGTATAGAACAAGATCCAGACATATGTACAGTAAACTGAATAGAGTTCTTATATCTAGAGAAGACTGTGAAATTTGTGTGGCAAAACGGATCTTTCTTGTAGGATTATTTGTTTGAATTTGTATAAGAATGTACAAATTAGTTGTATCCTTAAAAATAATAAATATATTTGGGAGGCCGAGACGGGTGGCTCACGAGGTCAGGAGATCGAGACCATCCTGGTTAACACGGTGAAACCCCGTCTCTACTAAAAAAATACAAAAAACTAGCCAGGCATGGTGGCGGGCGCCTGTAGTCCCAGCTACTCGGGAGGCTGAGGCAGGAGAATGGTGTAAACCTGGGAGGTGGAGCTTGCAGTGAGCTGAGATTCGGCCACTGCACTCCAGTCTGGGCCACAGAGCGAGACTCCGTCTCAAAAAAAAAATTATAAATATAACTAAAAAAGGAAACAAAGCAAAATTCAAGCACATAGGATTATGGCTCATGTTTAAAGGACTTTGATCTAAGTATTTTTTTCTTTTTTTTTTACATTATGGAATTGTACATTCCTCCTTTCCAACGGACTTCTTATTTCCCTTTTAGGATTTATCCTTGGAAATGTCAATGCCAGAGACCCATCCGTTAGCTAATTAGGCACATTTCTGAGTATACAATTACTTTTAGGCATAGCAGATGTTACATCTCATGTCCAAACCTTGGCTAATGTGTAGATCATTAACTCAGGTCTGACTCACATTAAATTTTTTGAAGATATGAGGGCCCTTCTTTTATTTGTTTAATAAAGGCTAAAATTTTCAGCTCCTTAGTGATGTAAATTTATTAGCTTGCATTAGCTTTTCTCTAGATTTTTACATTATCCTGAGCTCTCTACATAATATTGATCATATCACTGACTACAATCCAGGCTTTAGCCATAAATGGATAAGAATTGTACTTTCAATCATATAATCAAGTAAAAAAAAGCTAGAATGGATATACAAATAAAACAATTTTTGCTTAGCATTACATTTTTCTCTGCAAAACAGGAAAGTTGTAAAACATAAATCATGGCACAGTTTTGCTGAAGGGAATGTTATTTTTATAATGATGTCTAATTTTAAACATCTTGTTGGGTCACCTTCCAATTTCCATTTCTATGGACTTCATCAGAACTAGTAAACAGGGCACCAACTATGTCGAGGACTTTGCTTTAGACAAATCTGGGTTTTGAATTTTAAAACAAAGGAAAAGAAGGTCAAGCCAACTTCTTGAATGTGCCATGTTCCTGTGCCTGGCACCGGCTTCCACCAGTTGTCTTGTTCAGCAAATATCAGTGAGCACCTACTAGATCTCAGGCAGAATACTAGGACCTGGGATTTGGAAATCAGTCCAGCAAAGTCTTCCCCTTGTGCTGCTCACAGCCTTGTCATCACAAAGATCAATTAGAGAGAGGATGACTGGGCTACCTGGACCACTCTACTCACTCAACCCTTCTGTGTCTTAAGGCCTTTAATGTGGGGCAATGTGCTAACCCTGGAGACACAGCAGCATCCTACAAGACTCTCTTGCCCCTGTGGACTTACAGTCTGTAGGGGATGAAAGACAATGAATACGTGAAAGATGTGATGATGGCAATGGAAATATGGTAACCTAGGAGGGAACTACTAGGCTTAGCAAATCTGTCCCTGAGGTGTCAGAAAAGGCTTCTTTGAGGAAGAGAATTTTAAGCTATGTGATGCTTGAAGGATGAGTAAAAGTTTGTAACTAAGGGATGAGGGGTAGAAGAATTATAAATGGGATAAGCCTGTGCAAGATATGGTGATGGGTACCTGGGTCCCAGCCTACAAAGGGCTTACCTTCCTGTCTATCTCTTCCTCATCCTGCTTAGTATCCTACAGCATCTCCTCTCCCTTCATCTCAGGCCATGCCCCCTCACCCTCTAGTACAGCAACAGCCCCTGGATGCTCTTCTTGGGCTCTCCATTTCTACTTTGAGTGACTCCATCCTCCTCCCTCACCCTATCACCATCCAAATGACAGCAAAGTGACTGACATCACTGCATTTGGGCAGTTCCTCTTTTTCGGCTGTCCTTTTATGTGTATGAAACCATGGCCTTGTAAAAGTACATGGCCTTATTGAGGTTGCCCTGGGGTGCTAAATCATCCTAATATCCCCGCTTGCTGTCCTTGTTTTCAGTAATAACGACACTCAGGAAAACACACCCGCAGTGTACTTTTTTCTGCTGTGGTCTAATAGACAGTTTTCAATTTGCAATTGAATTTGGTATAATCTGCACTTCTTAAGGGCTACACATCACTGGGGAAAGCTTCTGAGTTTATTGTAATAAACTCTCATAGTGAATAGCATTTAAGTTTCCCAGAATCTCTAAATGATGAGCAGACCTCCCAGCTACCTCTGCCACCCTCACTCCCTCCCCTAATTAAAAGCATATAGATGTGTGTATAGATGCTAGGATTTGGCACCTGCTTTACAATTATTCAGGAACATGACTCAGCTATTTTGGAAGCTATTTTGGAATCCCACGGGGGACGGATTGGAGGGTATGGAGAGTAGAAAATTTGCCCTTGTCAGAGAAAGAGAGGAGAGAGAAGAGGGGATGGGAATCTTTGATCCCTCCTTCCTCTGAATACTAGGAACTCACTAGGTAATTGTTTTGTTAGTTTTTTTTTTCTTTTGTGTCTAGTAAACATTAAGCTCTTACAGGCTGGTGGTAGCACTGTGTACTCCCAAGTTGTGCCCAAATCGTATCAAGCATAAAGCCTTGCAAATAGTGTACTAGTAAACAATTGTTGTCCATGACATTAAGAAAAGTAAAGAGAAAATTCTTAAGTAAAAGAGATAGAAGTATATGTGGAAGGGAAAGTCAAGGACTGGCACTGACAACTTAGGCCTTCCAAAATGTGTCTGAATATTTTTGTTTAAAATAAATAGGCCAGGCACAGTGGCTCACACCTGTAATCCCAGCACTTTGGGAGGCCGAGGCAGGCAGATCACAAGGTCAAGAGGTAGAGACCATCCTGGCCAACATGGTGAAACCCCATCTCTACTAAAAATGCAAAAATTAGGTGGGCGTGGTGGTGCATGCCTGTATTCCCAGCTACTCGGGAGGCTGAGGCAGGAGAATCCTTGAACCTAGGAAGTGGAGGTTGCAGTGAGGAGAGATCATGCCACTGCACTCCAGCCTGGCGACAGAGTGAGACTCTGTCTCAGAAAAAAAAAAAAAGAAATAGTTAATAGTTTTCACCTGTAATTTAACAAAGGGAAAAGGTAAGGAGACATTAAGCTAAATGTTGATGTGGACAAAAGCACAATGGGATAGGCACTCTGACTCCGAGCTGGGACACAAATGGATACTATTTAACTTTATTTTAGGTTCAGAGGGTACACATACAGATTTGTTATATGGGTAGATTGTGTGTCCCTGAGGTTTGGTGTACAAATGATCCTGTAGTGTGCATAACACCCAATGGGTCGATTTTCAACCCCCGCCTCCCTCCCTCTAGAAGTCCCCAGTATCTGTTGTTCCTATATTTATGACTGTGTGTACTCAATGTTTAGCTCCCACTTGTAAGTGAGAACATGCAGTTTTTGCTGTTATGTTCCTGTGTTAGTTTGCTTAGGATAATAGCCTCCAGCTGCATCCACGTGGGTGCAAGGGAAGTAATTTTGTTCTCTTTTATGGCTGCATAGTATTCCATACTATATCTGTATCACATTTTCTTTATCCAGTCCACGGCTGATGGGCACCTACCTAGGTTGATTCCATGTCTTGCTGTTATAACACTGCTTTAGGGGAGGGGGAAGTAGAGAATGGCAATTAAATCATATTAAATTGTTTATGTTCTTAGACCTAGGAATTCCATTTCTAAGATTTATGCTAAGGAAATATTTATTTAATATTAGTAGTGAGAAAGTATGAGCAGTCATAAAATATTATTCTCAATATTATTTGTAACAGACAATATCATAAACAACCTAAATGTCCAATTGTGTGGGGATGTTTGAATAAACCAGGAAATATCCACTTGATTATAAATTGTGTAGCAGAGAGGGATTAACAGTGCCCTCGGGCGAGGGATTCCACAACCGCCCATTCTAGATTACGTGGCCTAAGCAGAGTTGCTTTCCTGCTTATGTTTATCTGTAAAACAGGTATAAAAACTGTTGCCCAATAAGGTCATCATGGTATCTACTGAAGGCTAGCACTGTGGCTGAAATATGGTAGACATTTCATAAATCAGAGCTACTAATATAGAGCTACTAAACATTCATGAAATCTGTGTAAAAACAAGGAGAAAGTCTTACGCTATCTTAAAGTTAAAACAACATAGCATTCCACATTAAAAAATCACAATTTTAAGTAGAAAAAAAAAAGACTTAAGGATATACAGAAAAATTGTTGAGTGAAAACATTATTAATAGAACTAGAGTAATCTGAGTTTGTGTTCTGCATTTTTTCTGACTTTTTTCATAAGTATACATAATTTTTAAAATATGGAAAAACTTCTTAATTTATGGACAATAATCCATTTCTACATTTTCTTACCCTTACAACCAGTGATATTTCTAGGCATCTATTAAATTAGCACTACTAGTAGAAAGAAAACACGTACAGTGGGGATCTAACACGGGTGGCGGGTATCAATATAAAGGAGGAAGCTGAGGCAAAATTAGTATTGAAAGTTTGTTTGGGTCAAGATTGAAGATAGCTGTCTAGGACATAATTCCAAGTTACCAAAGGAGAGGTTCAAGTTTTTAAAGAAGTGACAAATCAGGAAAAGGTTAATTACAAAATCCATCAAAGTTGTCCACAAGGTATTATCATTGGTTTACAGAAATAACACTGATTAGCAATGAACTATACATTGTTGAACTATAGGGTAAGAGTTATGGGGTTCGGTGCATGACATTTTATGGCTATTTGGCATCAGCTAGTCTAGACCCCGCATAGCAAGTGGCTTCAAGAGGTAACGGTTTTTCACAAGCCAGGAGTGATGTGACTATTATTTTTCATTCCAATGCCTCTCTGGACCTGGTAATTTAAAGAGGCTTATGTTCCTTATATAAAAAGTGTTTTTTCTTTCTCATAGACAAGCGCAGAACTGAGAGTTGAGAGACTTGGTACTTTTCCTGCTTTACGACCTTGGGAAAGTGACCTTGTGAAGGTTACTGGCTTTCTCTGACCTCTCTTTCTTTCTGGAAATGAGAATAACAATACTTGAGTGATTGTCTCACAACTATGAGAATATTACGTAAGTCTGAAAAAAGACTTTAAAAAATGGGAAATGCATTAGAAATGTTCATTACCTTTCTATTACAGGGCTTTGTCTCCTCACAGATTGAATTCTGCCCCTTTTATCACTTGTTCTGTGAAAAAGCCTACTGGGTTGGAAACCAACATTCACTTTCATCTGTGTTTCATTTCTTGTCTCTATGCCTTATAAAGAAAATCAATACATGGATCTTACATGGCATTTGTTTTCTTTTTTTCTTCTTTCTCAATGAATTTCAACGAGAAACATCTGCTGTCAGATTAGGAGTGACTAAGCTTGATGTGACTTTCTCAGTTTAGATATTTAGGATCATCAGCTCTTGCTTTTATCACCTTGCTGCCAGTTGGTCTTACAAACCAAAACAAAGGGGCAGAAAGAGGGAAGAATGTCAAATACCCCAACCAAAGGAAGACAGTACTCATGAGCTCAGACCTGCTCAGTCAAGAAATTGCATTGATGATATGGGTATAGTGGTAAATAGCACATTTAATGATTGTATGGTTCTTTTCAGTTGTTAGCCTATCCTTCCATGCTGAAACCTAGCAAATAAGAAGTCAAAGTATTGGTCATCTCTCGTACCCAGACATATAGCTTTACCCATAATAAAACATTTATTTCTATTTTTTAAAAGGCTTCTTACTGCCACCTCAATATACCACACTTTTGAAGACGCTGTGTATTACATTTTCATTTTCTTTGCTTGGCATGCCTTTCCCCCTTCCTACATCTGCTTACATAAATTCTCACTGTTTATCCAGGTGAATCCATTGATGTTGGTTTCTCCTGAAGTCATATCTGAGTTCTTTATGTCTTTGACTCCTCAAATGATACACAAAGTCTAATCTTTTCTAAATCGTATGCAGTGAGCACGTCTAACTTTTAAAACAGAAAAATTCATTATATTAAAAAGTAATTGCAAATATACATAAATTTAATACTCATATATGAATTATCCCTATGTACTTATGTACATGACATTTAAATTTCTCTAAATTATTACTTAGAAAAGAGGCAGTTATTTCATATTTGAGTCCTTATGAAGTCTCTCATGTTAAGACACCTGTCCTTCTCCCAGTCATTTTATTTTGAATAATAAAGGATTGCTTGGGGGAAGATAGTGGCTCTCAACCTTGGTTGCACAATGGGATCACCCAGAGAACTTAAAAATATTCCAGTGCCTGGACTGTATCCCAGATCATTAAATCAGAATCTCTGGGTGTGTATCCAGGCATCAGTGTTTCTTAAAGACACTCTAGGTGATTCCAATATACACCTAGACCTGAGAATCACTGTATTAACCTGAAACAACCTTAATCAATGCTAGATAATTTCGTCTGACAGAAGCAGGAATTAAGTACAGCTTTAGTGAGTATTTCTAGGTGGAAAGACTTCACCACTGCAATGATGAATATTATTGTTAAAAAAATTAAAAGTCATTTTTAAAAGGATACATAGTCACTATAAGCTGCAGGAGTCTCAAATATATATCTACAGGATAAATGAGAAACATATTCTTATATTATGCTAGTGAGTTCTAGTGGCATGGGATAAAATTTCCAGTGACAGAACTGTGCCTGAAATCAAAAAGTATTATAGTTGAAACAATTTAGTCAGCCGTGAATATGGCGTATAAGAAAACTTTGTCAGAGAATTCAAAAAGGGAGCCTAGTGATGATTAAGACCGTCAAAGTCCCATATAAAAAGTCTGAATAAAATTGTTCTGTAAAAGTTGAGTGTAGAAAAAGTAACATTTCCAGATCAATATATTAGACAACATTTAATTCAAATATATGTTACAGTTAAATTCAGAAATAAGATATTGATCATTTAAACCACATCTCTAAAGCGTTTATAGATCAAAATTGAACACAAACATTAAAGTCAGTGGGAAAATACCTTGTATTTGGGGGCCCCCTTATTTGTTACATTTATGTTATTTATTTTTCTTCTTTCTCTTGCTAAAATTAAGCTCTTTAACGACAGAGGCTATCTCTTATTGACTTGTTTTTAAAACATACTCAAATGTAGATTCAGGTTTTGTGGGATCAGAAGCATGTACAATTTGGGAAGTCCATTTTATGCAGAAGAATACAGAATGACCATAGGACATTATTAGGGCCCCTCCCAATGCCATGAAGTGCAGGACTCTGAAGCTTAAGCCTTGCGACTTTCATGGGAAATTCACTTCCACACACACTCTAGTGCCTGGCACCGGTGGCTGGATAAGACGCTGATATATCTTAGGTTGCACTGCTTTCCTTAAACAAACAGCCTGAAAAATCCTAAAATGATTTGGAGCATCCTTGATTGATCTCAGCTTTCTAAGAAAGCAGGGACAATTTCCTGTTTTGGAATAGAATGGTCAGCTGGCACAACGCAGGTAGAGCATAAGAAGGCAAATATGTGTTCAGTGTAATTACTGAAAATTGAGCTAGGGCAAATGAAAACTCCTCATCTGAGAGACAGATGTGGCAAATCACATTTGGGCCATGGAGCTCCTGAAATGGAGGTGGGGAGGCATGAAGCATCTGGTGGTATACAAATAGTGTGGTCTAGCAGAGATTTTTCCTGTTCAGAGATTCCTATTTCCTGTAGAGTGAAAAGGACCTATTTAAAAACAGTTTCAGACTCTTACTGTTTGGACCACTGACTTCCACGTGGGCTCTTGGCAGGCAGGGGCATCTGCTCATTCAGCTTGGCATCCCCAGCACATGTCTCTCACTGCCTAGCTGGCATCAAAATGCTTACTGAATTTGTCTAGAAACTTTAATGTAATCAGTGATGATAGCATCAGTATGGATGATCAGCTTCTGCATTTCAACAGAAATGCAGAAATTAATTTCATTAATTTCAATGAAATTAATAGTTTGGTATTCATTTCCTTATTCTCTCTTCAACCCAGAATTCCACTGAGGAAGCTGTTGTGGCAGGGAGATAGCCTGCAACTCAGGTGCCCAGGTAAGATTCTAGCCAGATTCCAAACTCAGAAATATTCAGTCCTCCTACATTTTGGGGGAAGAATTGGCTGAAACTTCAAGAAAATTCTTTAATTTGACAATTTGACACTTGGAGTCTCTTGGTTTTGGGTACAGCTTGAAATCTCTGACTCAATGAACTGGAAGCCTAAAAAAAGGAAAATGTACCATTCTTCTATACATATTAGAAGTTCACCCAAAGTTAGTACCTGAAGCCACTTAAAGGTGACTAAGGATTCACTTTGAAGATGAAAGCGACTGAAATGATGAGCTGGTGCAGACCCATGCGATCCTGGAAAAAGGAAATGGGGCAGCTGAGCAGCAGCAGCCCTGGAAGAAAGAAAGATCAAAACACACTTCATGGAGAGCAGCAGGAAACACTGATAACATCAGATCGTAGGAGACCTCTTGACATTTCCCAGCGGCCCTAAAGCCAATACATAGCATCCTCTTGGAAGCGAGCCTTTTGAGAACATCAGAATGAAAAGATCACAAGAACACGAGTGTTCTCTATGCTGAGGACACAGAAAGGTTTCAGGGAGAGCCAGGATACAGCATTTAAATCAAGATGGCCATTCTGGTGCATATACAGAGAGCAATGGCAGCTTAGGTTGGGGGTAGCAGGTGGGGCATGGGATGAGATTTGGGTCCTACTTCAGTTCTAGGTGCTATGAAGCCTTAGATTGATTTCTTTTTAAATAACTCTCTAGCAAGGACTGTTTTGGGGGGAACTTCCATGGTCTCCGCCTTGGAGGTGAAGTAAAAAAGAAAAAGTCAAGCCCTAGAGAATTCACATATATCTAACTCATCTGATCCATTGGGGAACCCTTGATCAATTCTGTAATCTTGCTGCCATAGAACTTCAATGACAGTGTCAGCTGCTTCAAAACCCTTAGTGACATTTCCTGGAACACAGATTTCATTCTGTGTTCAGCTTTCACTTGACACACTTCAGGCCTGATGATTTTAAATGAGGGAGAAAAAAAAAAAAAAAAAACATGTTGTTAAATATTACTGCAAAATTTTACTTTGCTTAATGGCCAGTAAAATAATACAGTGTGTTCAGGTGGCTCAGCCTTCCAGTTTGACCATCTGGCCTGATGAATATGCCCAATTTCTCTTATCTTTTGCTGGCTTTCCCTCCATTGCCTACCGAGGAGTACTTGCTTCTCAGCATAATTGGCTCCTGCCTGAGCCCTTCTTAAAGGGCATGTCCTGATATAGATCTAACAATACTTTAATAAAGTTTAAATAGATAGAGTTTGATAGAGTTTAATAAAGAAAACCCACAATAGAAGGAATTCCAGTCAGTCAAGAGTGTCAGCCTTCCTCGCATGGCTTAAAAATACACCTCAAGAACATTGGTATTTCTTATTCAAACAAAATGCTCAAAGGGAATAGCCACTCATTCCTTCTCCTACAACATTCTGGATTTAGCATTTAGGAAGGAGCATGGACCTTTCAAAAAAGAGAGGCCTGAGCTATTAAAAAGGAAAAATATGATTAAAAATCGAGAAAAAGTTGCAGAAATGGTGAGTCTGGCCTGCTTAGACTGATGGAATCTTAGAATTTCCACAGGAGGCTGACAACTGAAAAGACAATGAGTCATACTATCTAGAACATTTCTAGACCATCTTGCCCCACAGGACGAGGCAAACAAATATAGAAACATAGTCACCTTGTGAGTTCAAGCCAAAAATACTCCCCAATTTTCCTTTTCTTTCTCATGATAAAAACACTTTCCCATTTAATTTTATGATGTTTTAGAGTTTATACAAAAACAATCTGAAGTAGATAGCATATGCATAACAATTTTTATCTTCACTTGGCTATGGTACAGTAGTTGTTACAAAACTGTTTTCTGGCATTGAATAACAGGCGGGGAAGACCACAATAGCTAAGATCAGGGAAACTCACAAGGAGAGTCCCAAGATTTTCTGCCTGGGTACAAGTTTTTGACATCAACCTAGTGAGCTGGGGTCCAGGCAGAGTGCAGGTGTCCCACCAAGCAAAAAAGGCAGAGGTCAGAAATCAGGGCAGTTAAAAGAGCTGGATTCTATATGGTAAGGCATCAGAGGCAGAAAGCTGAACATGGGCTGTATGAGAGTTCGTTGGTGTTACTGGTTGAGGATTAGGCTTTGCAGATTACATGGAAAAGCTTATGAGAAAGTGGCCATTAATAGTATTGAGAATGCAAAAGAGTTTCTAGATACAAATCAGTGCTGAGGGGCACTGGTGGTCCAGTCCAGCTAAAGTGGAGAGAGCTCATTAACACTGCAGCATCTAGTTAAGACATCAGAACGTACTTACTTTAAAAGAAAGCACCACACTTTTAGAGAACGGCCTGTTCTAGACCCGCCCAGAGTCAAAAACAAAAAGACTGAAGCAAAATTAACAGAGCATCAGGAACTTCTGAGATAATATTGGGAACCCTATCAAACATGTAATTAGAGGCTCAGAAAGAGAAAAGAGCAAGAAAGCAGCAGAAAAAAATATTTTGAAATTAATGGCCAAATATTTCCTATATTTGATAATAAACACTGACTTATAGATGCAAGAGCTCTGTGAATCCACAACAGGATAAATACAAAGAAATCCACACCCAGGCAAATCAGACTCAAACAGCTGAAATTCAAAATTAAACAAAATATCTTGAAGGTGGACAAAGCATAGTACATACAGGGAAACTAAGCAGAAATATGAGAAAGTATCCTTTATAAATGTAAAAATGAAAGCTGAAAAATTCATTACCATAAGACCTGAATTATAACAAAGGCTAAATGTTACTCTTCAGGCTGAAAGGATCTGATACCAGATGGAAACTTGGCTATGTGGGAAGGAAAAAAGAACACTGGAAGTGGCAAATAATTAGATAAATATATGATAGTTTTTCCCTCATATTGTTCTGAAAAGATATCTGACTTTTTTAAGGAAAAATTATAACACTGTAATTTGATGCTCACAATATATTTACAAATAAAATAAATATATAACAAAAATAGTGCAAATGATGTGGGGTTGGGTAAGTATAATTACATTATTTTGCAGTGTGAAATGGGAATTGAGAAGAAGAAAATGAAAACTATCAGGTTCAAAGTCTGAAGAGGTACAATATCAATTTCTAAATAACATTGGTGTATCAAGTTCGTATATATATATATTTTTTTTTTTTTTTTTTTTTTTTTTTTTTTTTTTGAGACGGAGTCTCGCTCTGTTGCCCGGGCTGGAGTGCAGTGGCCGGATCTCAGCTCACTGCAAGCTCCGCCTCCCTGGTTTACGCCATTCTCCTGCCTCAGCCTCCCGAGTAGCTGGGACTACAGGCGCCCGCCATCTCGCCCGGCTAGTTTTTTTGTATTTTTTAGTAGAGACGGGGTTTCACCGTGTAGACCAGGATGGTCTCGATCTCCTGACCTCGTGATCCGCCCGTCTCGGCCTCCAAGTTTGTATATTTTTAACCCAAAAGTATTCAATAAAGATAATAATATAACTAACGATAGGGGCTATTAAATGGTTCCTTAAAATATTTGATTAAGAAAAAAGGGCAGAAGAGAGCTAAAACATTGGACAATTGCAAAATAAATAGCAAAGTAGTAAACTTCAATAGAACCATATCAATGTAATGTTAATGTACTAACCAAAGATTCTAGTTAAAATGCAGAGATTGGTAGGCTAAGTTGAAAAGCAGGTTTCAACTATATGCTACACATTAGGAACATATTTTAAATATAAATAAACAAAAAAAATACATTGAAATATGAAGAACAAAAGAAGCCACACCTGGTCAAAAGCAAATGTAAGGAAGTAAGTATGGCTACATTACAATCTAAATATATAACCATAAAGACACTAAGTATTGCAAGAAAATGGATAAAGATGGACATTTCATAACAATAAAAGGTACAATTCGTGAGGAAGACATAATTTTTAAATATATATACAACTAATAACAAAGCAGCAAAATTCACAAAGCTGGAAATCAATAGAAACATAAACCAATGCATCATTATAGTTGGAGATTTTAACGTTACTTCTCTTAGGAGTGGTGTTATACTTGATATAACTAGTAGGGTAAAAAATGTTGATAAAGGTATAAAAATAAATTTGAATAATACTGCAAACCAGCTTGACCCACTTGAAAGATTTACAGAACACGATACTCAACAACTGTAGAAAATACATTATTTACAAATGCACATGCAATGTTCACAATTTTATTTGACAAAACAATAAGCCTCAGTGATTTTTAAAAGATAGAAATCTTATAAAATATGTTCTCTGATCACACAAGAATTAAATTAGTAATTTATAACAATACAATATCTAGAAAAATCCTTAAATATTTGTAAATTAAACAACCCACTTCAAAATGACCCTGGTGAAGGAGTTGCAGGAGAAAGCAGAAAATAACTATAGTCAGCTGGGCGCAGTGGTTCATGCCTGTAATCCCAGCACTTTGCGAGGCTGAGGCAGGCAGATCATTTGAGGTCAGGAATTCAAGAACAGCTTGGCCAACATGGTTAAACCCTGTCTCTACTGAAAAAAAGAAAAAAAAAACTACAAAAATTAGCCGGGTGTGGTGGGTGGTGGCAGGCACCTATAACCCCAGCTACTCAGGAGGCTGAAGCAGGATAATTGCTTGAACCCGAGAGGTGGAGGCTGCAGTGAGCCAAGATCACACCACTGCACTCTAGTCTGGGCAACACAGCAAGACGCCGTCTCAAAAAAAAAAAAAAAAAAAAAAAAAAAAAAAAAAAAAAAAAAGCCATAGTCAGTAATAACTTAATTGTGTATTTTAAAATAGCTTAGAGTGTAATTGGATTATTTGTAAGTCAAATGATAAGTGCTTCAGAGGATGGATTTAAAAAAGGAAAGAAAACATTTTAAATTGAATAGTAATGAAAATATATCCAAAGGTCAAAATCAACTTGACTTAGGTCATCTGTGAAAAATTTACAGCTAACACCTACAAAAATGGTAAAATATTTAATGTCTTCTCTTTAAGTTTAGAAATAAGGCAAGGATGTTCACTTCTATCCAACATTGTACTAGAGATCTTAGCCAGTTGAATAGTCAAGGAAAAAAATGCAAAAGAGTAGAAAGAAAGAAAATTGCCTTTTTGGCATACAATATAAATGTCTATTTAGAAAATCCTACAGAAATCCCAGCACTTTGGGAGGCCGAGACGGGCGGATCACGAGGTCAGGAGATCGAGACCATCCTGGCTAACACGGTGAAACCCCGTCTCTACTAAAAAATACAAAAAACTAGCTGGGCGAGGTGGTGGGCGTCTGTAGTCCCAGCTACACGGGAGGCTGAGGCAGAAGAATGGCGTAAACCTGGGAGGCGGAGCTTGCAGTGAGCTGAGATCCGGCCACTGCACTCCAGCCTGGGCAACAGAGCAAGACTCCGTCTCAAAAAAAAAGAGAAAATCCTACAGAATCTTACAAAATAGTATGTGAATGAATGAGTGAATGTAGTAAAATCACAGGATTCAAGGTCAAAATACAAAAATCAACTTCATTTCTACATATATTGATAATAAATACTTAGAAAATAAATTTTAAAAATTATATTTACAATGCCATAAAACCCAATTATGTACAAAAACTCCACATTCAAAAACTGCAAAACATTGTTGAGAGAAATTAAAGAAGATTTAAATAATGAAGAATTATATCATATTCATGCATTGGATGTTACAATACTGTTAAGTGTCAGTTCTTCACAAATTGATGTATAGATTCAACAAAATCACATTCATAATTCTATAGTCTCTAAAAAAATCAACAAGCTGATTCTAAAAATTATTTGGCAACATAAAACAGATCTAGAGTGGCCAAAATGATTTTGAGGAAAAAAAAGAGTTGGAGTTCATACATTTCCTGATGTCAAGACTATGTACTGTAGATACACATCTACAGAAATCAAGGCAGTGTGATTCTGGTAAATATACACATTTAGATGAGTGGAACATAATGGAGATTCCAGAAATATACCACACATATGGTCAATTGATTTTCAGCAAAGGCACTAACATAATTCTATATAGAAATAAAAATGTTTTATTCCTATCGGGGGAAAAATAAATTTTAACCACTCCCTCACACTTTATAAATAAAAGATAATTCAAAATAGAACATGAATGCAAATATGAAAAAACTAAACAAAATAGATGAAGTTAAAAAAATCATGATGAATCAAGAAAGATACAGGAGAGTACATATATTACTTTATATGAAGTGAATAAAAGGCAAAACAATGAGCAAAACAGTGGTGATGTAACTCAACAGGAGTTTCCTATGGGAGTGGACATGGCTGGAGAGGAACCCCAAGGAACTTTCTGAAATAATGGTAATGTTTTATATCCTAATTGTGATGGTAGTTGCATAGATTTACATATTGGTCAAAGCTCACTGAATTGCATATTTCAAATGTGGGCTTTTTAGTGTTTGTAAATTATACCTCAATAAAGTTGATTTTTAAAAAGCTGATTTAGAAAGTTCCCTGTTAGGCTGGGTGCGGTGGCTCACACTTGTGATCCCAGCAGTTTGGGAGGCCAAGGTGGGCGGATCACCTGAGGTCAGGAATTCGAGACCAGCCTGGCCAACACAGAGAACCCTGTCTCTAAAAATACAAAAGTAGTCAGGTGTGGTGGAGCATGCCTGTAATCCCAGCTACTTTGAAGGCTGAGGCAGGAGAATCGCTTGAACCTGGGAGGCGGAGGTTGCAGTGAGCCAAGATCATACCATTGTGAAACTCTGTCTCAAAAAAGAAAAGAAAGTTCCCTGTTGAAGAAAGTATATCTTCCTTCCACAGTTTTTTTTTTTTCTTTTTTTTTTTAGGCTTCTAAGTCCATCCTGCATTGACACCAGAATTTATAAGAGCAATGAGCTTAATTCTGTATTTGGTATAGTTACCTGACACACTGTCAATGACTATTTAACAAGACAGCTAGAGAGATATTTCGTTTTATAATGGCTTCTTTTAGTATTATTTTCTTTTATAATGTTAGAAAAACAGAACATGATAAAGAAACCAGTGGCATTGGGTTTATTTGCTATAAATTATTGATAAGCATTTACATTGTTAAGCTGTGAAATGGAGTTCAATATTTTTTATTAGATGTTTTCCATAGCTCCGTTTTGGTGGAAATACAAAGGAGAGAAATATGGTTTAGAAAGCCCAATAAAAATGTAATCACAGTGTATAGTTGCCCCTTGGTAATAATATGTCCACAACAATATAACAGCTGGCCATCCTAAGCTGGTTTGAGATTCCAAGAAGCTGTGGAAGCAAAATGCTTTCCGATTGGTGAAGTGATGTGTAACAGTGAGAAGGTAGGTTGGGGGCTGCTTGAGGGAATTATTGAATCCTGATAATGCCAATATCACCCCCTTTCTTCACTGACTTTAACTTTACCACTTACATATGGTTTACAAATGATTGAAATTAAGCTGGATATGGGATCATGGTGGCTGGAATTGTACTGTGTTCAGTCGCTGGCTGTTTGCACCTGAATGTCAATTCAATTCCCACTAAGGCTTAGGGAGAAGTGGATTTAGTCACAAACTCATCATCTTGGATGCAGACAATGGCAAATGACAGTAACAAATAACCAATAAAAGTTCAGTTCAAAAGGTTTCCATTAGCATAAGAATTGGGAGGAAAAGCATGGGTTGCTTTTCGTTTATTTGAACTGTGCCCAGGTCTCTAAGTACAAGGTAACACAGAGTTCCGTAATTGTAAACGACTGATGGTGGCTGAATCTTCAAAAACCACATATTCAGGTTGGCTTCGGTAAGGGGGAAGGTCAGGTGATTATCTTGGAAATTATTTGGCTCATCTCAAACTCTGAAGCCTGAAAAGCAGGCCTGGCTTGCTTTAGGAGAGTGGCTCGCAGCTAGATTTTTCTGGCAAGCAGAAATGTAGTTTTGACTAAACTGTTCAGATGAAGGAAGATGGAAGCTTTCAGAGTTTGTAATGAATAATTCTTCAAAGGCACATGCTTGCCCCTCAGTGGGGCATGAACAGTTTCATAGCTGTTTCTTGGTTAATTTTGAGTGGGATCAGGGTTGGATGTGTGGGCATGGGAAATGGGGTGGGGATGTGACCTGGGCTTTGTCTTGGAGCTCATTTCTCTGCAGTAATGTTTTTTGGATTAGATTCCTAGGAATATATTATGATTCTCAGAATACATGTGTTCTGAAAGAAAGGATGGTGAATAAATATGAGAATGTAACATATGCTTCTCCCTTTTGGCATCTCATAAAATAAATTGGCACCACAACACTCTTTCAGAAATCCTGCTGTAAAGAAATCTGTTCCCTTACCTCTTGCCACTATCCCTGAAGGCCTTGATATCTGCGATGATCTTTCATTTAACTCCCGGACTTCTTATTTACTTGACCTCCTCATAGCTAGTGATCTTTTCTCTACCCCACCTCCTTTTCCCCATGTTTGAACTTTTGATCTCTCGATGTCAAGCATGTCACTATCTGACCACCACCTGTGACTTTTCCAGCTCGTCTACCTCATAATATGTGCTCCAAAAATTACAAATGAGGCTGTGTCTTTAGGGGGTAAATGCAGGCTTTGGCCCTGGACTACCAGACTTCAAATTCCAGCATTAAACAGCTATGGGACTGTTTAAGCACAAGTTCCTTAACTTCTGTGCTTTCGGTTCATTTCCCTTTAAGAGGCAAATAATAACAATAATGAGAACTATCTCTCAGGGTTGCTATAACAATTTGATAATATATATAAAATGTTCCAAACAGTGCTAAGCACATGGCATTTGCTCAGTGAATGTGGAGGCCTCATCGAGCTCTCCAACCCCTTTAGTTAACTTCTTACTCTCCATTACCTCCCTCCTTCATGTCCTTACTTTCCTCCTTGACTGGCGTAAATTCCATCATATGTTCCTTCCAGGCATCTTAGCTCCCGCATTGTATTCCATATATATACACACACACACACATACACATACATATATATACACACACACACACACATATATACACACACACATACATACATATACATACATATATACATACACACATGTGTGTGTGTGTGTGTGTAGCAAAGCTCCCAACTAATTAGAGACAATTACTGATTTCTTTATGCCTTCACCTGAGCAAATGGATGCTGCTGGTGAGAACCATCAAGAGTCCTGACTTCTCAATTGCAATTCTCACTCAGCATCTCTAATGGAGCCTTAATACCACTTGGAAATCCAACAACACTTTCCCACTTTTCAACGAATGATCTACTTTACACATCATTCTTCCTCTTCCCATTTTCCATGCCACTGTGGACTATTCTTCAGCTGAGGATCTTTTCTCACGGGTCATTGAGAAAGCATAATTGACCTGGAGGAACTGCATGATTTTATCCACTACCAAATCCACCTCTGTGGGTTTGGATTACCTGCCTCTGTGCTCATCTCTCTTTACTGTTCCCAAAGATCAGAGGCCAGCATGTGCACTTGGGCTTTATCAGGTCCCCTCTGGGTCCCCTAGGAACCTGGAGACATACCTATTTTCCATCTTTCCTGTATCATCAATTTCTTCCTCTCTCAGATCATTGTCATCATGGAAATGATCTAGTGTTTCTTCTTTAACAATTTAAAAGCTTTCTTTGACCTGCATTCCCCTCTAGCTGCTGTCCTATTTCTCTGCTCCCCTTCACTGTACACCTGTTTTGTAACTTCTATAATGAAAAAATTTCAAACACATGCAAACATAGAATTGTATTATGATCCCCCATATACTCATCATATGGACCATGTTAACTTTAGGTCATATTTTCTTCATTACTTTTTCAGTTTTTGCTGTAGCATTTTAAACCAAATATCAGATCTAATGACATTTTACTCCTATTTCAGTTTCCTTCTTAAAAATAAGTGCATTTTCTTGCATAATCATAACATTATCACATCTAATACAATTAACAAACATTCCTTAATATCCTCTAATATCCAACTTAGCTTCACATTTCCTCAATTATCCTCAAAATGTCTTATTTTGGTAGTTGAACAACAAGCCAAATAAGGTTCATACGTTGCATTTCATCATCTCTTAAATCTCTTTTAATCTAGAACATATTTTTTTCTATGCCATGGACTTGTTAAAGATATACTTAAGTTGTTTGCTTGTAAAATGCCCCACACAGTGTAATTCCTAGCAGAGCTCCACTCCCTCATCTGCTCTTCTCCCTTGGCTGGGTTTCCTGCTCCCACACCCCATAAGGAAAACTGCCATTTCTGCATTAACACAGCCAACAGGCATGTCTATTTTCTTGCTTGACTTCATCTCTCAGCCATCATTTGACAAGTCATGACTCTGCTTCTTGAAACCCTCTCTTCTCTTGATTTCTGAGGTCTATTCTCTCCTACATTTCCTCCCACCTCAAAGGTAGCTCCTTTGTAGTCCTTTTCTGCCCTTTCTTACCATGACTCACCCCTACATAGTGGCCTGCCTGAGGGCTTCAACCTAGGCCTCCCCTTCTCTCTCTGGCCTCTCTGCTGAGCTCATCTCATCCAGGCCCATGACTTTAAATACCACCTATCCATAGTTAACTCACAAATGAAGGTCTCTAGCCCAGATTTCTTCCAAAATTCAGAAGTAAAATTTCCAATCTCTTACCTGAATTTCTGTTTAAATATAGAATGGGCATATCAATTTTAACTTATCAAAAGTAAACACAGGCCAGGCACAGTGGCTCATGCCTATAATCCCAACACTTTGGGAGGCCGAGACAGGCAGATCACTTGAGCTCACAAGTTGGAGACCAGCCTGGACAAGGTGAAAACCAGTCTCTACAAAAATATAAAACTTAACTGGGTGTGATGGTGCAAGCCTCTAGTCCCAGCTACTCAGGAGGCTGAGGTGGGAGAATTGCTTGAACCCAGGGGTTCAGAGGTTGCAGCGAGCCAAGATTGTGCCACTGCACTCTGGCCTGGGCAACAGAGCAAGACTCTATCTCAAAAAAAAAAAAAAAAAAAAAAAAAAAAAAACCAAACACAACACGTTCCAATGTCCTCTCCTCATACACTCTCCTTTTACCCAAATCTTTTAAATTTTATAAATGGTACCACAAAACACCTAGTCTCTTAAGCCAAAAATGTAGAAATAATTTTTGTTTCCTCTTTTCTCCAACTTACAATTTTTTAGCAAAATGTATTGACTCTCTCTCCAAGACATACCCCAACCCTATACCCTATCTTTCACATCTCCACAGGTACCACTCCAGCCCAAGGCACCATCATCTATCCCTAGACTTCTGCACCCCTAACTGGTCTTCCTGGTTCTACATTTGCCCCTGTTCACTTCATTTTCCCCACAGCAGCCAGGGTGATCATTTTGAGAATGTAAATGAGAACATGTTACTTCCCTGCTTAAAACACCCCATGACTCCTCCACCAAAGCCATCATAAATCCGTATTTCTTCCTCTGACCACCTCTGTGTCCTGATGCCCTATCCTTCTCCTTGCATTTCTCCCTAGTCGCAGTGAACAGGAACCAGAATGTTGCTGATGAAAAACATTAGCCTTGCTGGCAAGGCTGATGAGAACCTTATAAGCCCATTATAACACCTCAGCCAAGTCCTTTCTGACAACACTCCTTAAACTGACAGACGTGCCTATCCAGGCAGAGGTGCAGATGGTGACCTTCAGGCCTGCCCAGTAGCATCAGTTTTTTCCTGCATTGCTATCCTCTCTTAAAAATGTTACCTTGGCCGGGCGAGGAGCTCACGCCTGTAATCCCAGCACTTTGGGAGGCTGAGGTGGGCAGATCACAAGGTCAGGAGGTCGAGACCATCCTGGCTAACATGGTGAAACCCCATCTCTACTAAAAATACAAAAAAATTAGCCTGGTGTGGTGGCAGGCGCCTGTAGTCCCCGCTACTTGGGAGACTGAGGCAGGAGAATGGCATGAACCCGGGAGGGAGAGCTTGCAGTGAACCGAGATTTCACCACTGCACCCCGAGCCTGGCCAACAGAGCAAAACTCCTTCTCAAAAAAAAAAAAAAAGTTACCTTAAACATTAACAAAAAACAATGTTCTCATTGTTCTCTCTTGGCACCAGTTCTGTTCTTCTTTACTGAGCTTTCCAGAGTTTATAATTACATAGTCAATGCATGTGTTTCTGTGTGCATATATGCATTGCCTATCTTTTCTATTAGTCTGTAAGCTCTAGGAGGAAAGGCTTCACGTTACTTTTGAAGGCCTCTCTATATGTAGTATGTAGCACAGTACCTGATAAATATTTGCTGAATGAATAAATGCATAAATGTAGTCCTGGGTGACTCAATTAGTATCTTCGCTCTCATTGGGAATCTTGCTCCCACTTGTGCATTCAGTAGAAGGAGATGAAGAAGACAAAGGGATGCTATGTGTGCGTGACATAGGAGGGTCAGTGAAGATCATTTTGGAGGAGAATTTGAGAAAAACCCTGCTTCTCTGCTTTCCCTAAGAACAAAATAAGATGTTCCACAAGAGACTGGGATGGTCTCTAATTCCTAACGGTTATAAATGGCTAAGTGTCAACAGTTTGTTTTTTGTTGTTGTTTAAACAGACCTCAGGTGCACACAATTAAATTAATTAGAATCTGTGACTCATGACACACTTTCATCATTGGCTAATGTCTGGCCTACTTTTTATTATTTAAAAAATTTTTAGTTGATTTAAAAAATTTTAATAAGCATGTACAAATGTACCACCAAAAACAAAAGCTAGAATCTTTCAATAGCCTACATCTAACCATATGGTATTTCCCAGCAGCACATCTCCTGCTTTCTTCAATCCAAATTTTGGGCACATCATTCTTTTCCCTTCCTTTTTATATTGTTCTATTAAATATTCATGCATGCCTAAACACATATCTTTTATTTAGAATGTTTTTAAGTTTAAATAATGTCATGCTGTACGTAATCCTTTGAGAGTTATTTTTTGTTGATATTATATTCCTAGGATTCATTCAGACCACTGCATGCAACTGTAACTCAATTATTTTCACTTCTGTATTATACATTTCATTGTGTGACTACAGGCCACTTATTCAGGCACTCTCCCATGGATGAGCATTTGGGCCAATATTACCCTCACACAGCTACCATTTTGAGGTTGTCCTTTACCTCTGGAATTCAGCTAAACCAATGTCTTGTGTGTGTTCATGTAGTGAGAAATGTACTAGGAATATGGGAGATGTCAAGATGAGTCAGATATGTGTCTGTCCTTGGCAGGTTCACTGTCTGGAGACAGTGACACAGATGGAACCATACCCACAGAGGGCAGAATTTGCTAAATGCTGCAAATGTGCTATGTAGTGGGGTAGAACAGGGGAGGACAGGAGAGACTCCATGCAAATTTCTAAGAGGTGTGAATGTTGGATTATGATGTAGGCACGTCACTTTGATAGCCTTTGAGTATTCAAAAATTGGAGGAGCATTGAAGACAGAAAATATTTCGAGTGGGGAGAATATGAGAAGTTCAAGAGTAGGAGAAGATACAGAGAATATGGAAGATAGCGATGTCTTGAAGTGGATGAAGCCTGAGTTACCTGACAGAGAAGGGGCACATTTTTTGAAAAGTTCAAAAAGGAGGAAGGGAGGTAGAATCCTGGCTCTGAAAGCTTTGAAGGCTGGGAGGAGAGATTAAGTGTTTATTCCATCTGCACTTGAAAGTCATTGGAGAAGACAGTGTCAACAATTTTGGTGGCTCTGAGGGTAAGCAGGTGGGTTTTGATGGGCTTGGGTCCTCTTTTGGACCTTTTGCAGGCACACTGAGAAGGGTGTATCTGCTACTCTGGGAGATCCTACAGACACCCTTTTGCCTTCAGTTTATTCACCCAACATCTTCCTTGATATTCTCTACAGAACTTGCGGGCCTGTCTCTTACAGTTAAGAGGTCAGAGACACTGTCTCTGAAGACAATCTTTGAAGATGGAGACACTGATTTTTGAATGTTCTATGTTGGGTCTAACACAAAGTTTTTGCTCTAAAAATATTGCCTGTCTTAGCACTTTTCTTATGATTTTTTTCTTTCTAAAAAGAAGCGCTAAGGCAGAAGGAGAATTTTCTTTTTTGTTTATTTTAAAGATTTCTCTTCAGGAAGAAGATGACTTCCACATGCATGTCACATTTTGATGAACAAAGAAAATAAGAGGACATAATAATAAGTAATAAAAATAATAAGAGGTTTAACCTCTTATCACTTGCTTGACAAACAAATACATGCACACTCACATTGAACTACCCGTTGGGGTCAGAAGAGGAGATGCTGCCAAATTGTTTTATTTCAGAGACATTCGTTTATCGTAAGAGGAGAAAGATGTAATCCCTTTTCTCTAAGTGGCTCTTTACATAAATCACTTGGAATCATTTTGAAACAAACTATACCCCATTTGTTCTATTATGGGGTTAGATGCTCTTCACCTTCAGAAGAAATCCCTTCTTGGTTTTTAACTGCAAAATTCCTCAGATTAAACCTCTGTTAACAACTGGGAAGCCAACTCCCATGACTAAGCCTGCGTAGTAGAAACTCTTTGCACTAATTATATAGATTTGAACTCTAACGTGTTTGCTTCTGCTTTGGGATATGAGCAAGTGTCTTTCCAAAGAAGTGGAATAGGAGGGGAAGAAATACTCAAAGGCTCAAGTAAGTGACTGAACCAGAAAACCTGTATGGAAATTAGGTCATTAAGTCACAGTGACACCACAGTGGCCCAGAAGCAGCAAATTAATACTTAGAGCTGAGCTGGCTAAAAGCTATAGTGTGAGTTGTTCTGAAGAAGATAAATCGAGTAGTGTTCAGGGCTCCAGAAAGAGGTAGACTCCATAGAGCTCCAAACCCTCCTGTGGGCAGGCGCAGGGCCTGCTACATTTCTCAAAGGCCTTTGCTGGATATTGACTGGTTCCTTTGGCTTAAATCAGGGGAGCATTTCAAGGTAAAAGGCTATGCAATGTCCAAAAGAATGAAAAGAATGGAAGAACTTACCAGTTAAAAGCACAGGATTCGAAGACACTTATATCTGGGTTTGCTGTTGACTGTGGATGACCCTGGGCATTTTGTATAAGCTCTCCATACCCCAGTCTCCTCTTTTCCAAGAGAGGGATAAGCAGTCTACCTCATATTTCTTAATGCTTATCAAGTGACAGTTTATTTATTATTATTCTCTCTCTTGTAAACATAAGTTCTGCAAAGATGGGGACCTGGGGGTATTTTATGCATTGCTGCATTGCCAGAGCCCAGGACAACTGAATTCTGAATACAGTTATTTGGAATGAATAACTGAATGTATCAATAGATTTACTCTGTGAATTCGATGAGCCCTGTTTTGATACAGTATCTAGTAAATTGTCTGGCACATACTAATTTGTGTGGTAAGTAGTGGCCTAACATTTTCCCTCTACTTATCTCTCTCCATTTCTAGAAAGGGGCACAGATCCCTGGTTAAATACTAGAGAAGATCTCTGTTTGCACTGTTTAATGATGACTATGATTTCTCTGATGAAAAGTAAGGGCAGGGACCCAGCATTTTCTGGCACCATCTAGGAAGATGTATTATCCCATTTATCTTGAATCTCATTCACTCCCAGCCTGGAAATCTGTTTCTTAGCCACACACTCTGCTCAGTCCTGCCTCTCACTTTAGTGGTTACTCTGGGCTCTGCCAACAGTGGCTTGTCTTCTCTCTCCCCTTCTGAGTCCTAACCTTTGGCAGGGTCCATTGCAAGCACCCGCTCCTCTGTGGGGTCCTCTCTTCCCCCTCCTCCCTCAGTCAGCTTCTCCTGAGTATTAGTTCTTTTGGACACAAGTTCACATAGAATATGCACTCTATGGGCCTTTCGGAGCAGAGTGACATAGGCCATGAGTACGAGGCTTGATCTACTTCAAATAGAGACTCCTCCATTGGCCAACACTTGTTGAATTCCTACCTACCACTCAGTTCAGTGTGAGGCGCTGGAATGGAGATTAACAAGGTGTTAGGGACAACTTTAAGAAAACCAAGATCAGGTGGAGATCTGCTGCTCTGGGATTTGGCCTAAAAGAAGAGAGGAACTCCAAATACTAGAGGCGTACCCCTGAATTACCTGAATCTGTGTGCATCCATCTTTCTCTGTAGTGATAGCTTGAGTGATGCACTAGTCCAGATAGGCTGTCAAATTTATTCCCATACATGTCAAGGAGCTTCTGCCACTTGGTGTGCTGAGAGGGCTTTGCAGGGTGACAGGAAATCAGAGTTCTTATTTACCTTGAGGACTCCGTGGATTTTCTAATGCAGTCGTAATGTCCATTTTTCTTTTCAAAGCAGTATATTTTTAAATGGAAAATATTACATAAAACCCCAATATGTAGACAAAAAAAGTGAGTTGTTCTAGATAGTGTATGCTGCAGGAGATGCCAGAGGTCTCAGACTCCTACCTTTTAGCCTTCCTTTTTACTACAGAATTTTGCCTTTTCATGGAACTCAGAGGTCATGATTTATAGTGTAGAATCCAAAGCAAAGAAAAACAAAATAAGAAGCTGCAAGACCCAGGCGAGATCACTTCCAAGTGACCTCAAGTTGGCTGAACTCTTTTATGCCCAGCCCTGTATACACCTTATTTTATCCAGTCTTCCCACTCACCCTTTGAGGTAGGCTTTGACAGTCCCATTTCACAGATAAAGGAACTGAACAAAAGGGAGACTCAGGATTGTATTCATTACTACCCTGCCTTTAATGCCAAGATTCAAACCCAGATCTTATTCAAATCCAAATAAGTTTGGATCCCCACCTTACTTCCAACTCCCAAACTCGATTCCTCCTGGAATGGGGAGTGGTAAAACTACTCTCAAGAGCATAGAGGCAGAGGATGTTTTTAAGATCACAATTTTTCATCTTGGTCTTTTTTGTCCCCCAGTAGGCCTTATCCACACCAACTCTGAAGGCCAATGTCTTTGGTAAAGAGCAAGTCTGAGTCACACATACAGGGTATAAGTAAGACATGGGAGAACAAAATAGAGTAAGACAAAGGCTCTAGGACTTGGCCAAGTTTACAAAATCAGCACCAAAAGACACTAGTCTTCCAACCCCAAAACTTTATTCCTAAGTCCTATGTCTCCAGAACAAAACCAGAGCCTGGTGGCTTATACATGCTCCAGAGATGGAGCCTGAGAGAAGTCCTGGGAAACAGCCTCCCATTAGAGATGGTCATCTGCAGACAATGCAGGAGGGGATGCAGAGCCCAACTCTGTACTGTTTCTTCTCTCCAGACGCCCAGGTCTGCCAAGTGTGGAAGCCGCTCTCTAATGGGAGCCCTCAGAAATGGCACAAATTGAGGCCTCCAGTAATGCAATCACTTCTAATCAGTGTTTAATGAGGATACAAGCAGCCTCAGCTTACCCCTGTTTCAAAGAGGCAACTACACATAAACCTCAATTACTCAGACATTTAAAAATCAATTTCAAATAAAATGTCCAGGTGATGGAACTAAAGGGATTAGAAAGATCTGGATGTGTGCACAGGCCTGGCATGCCTTGTCAATGCAATTGAGCTAGGCAGCTTCTGTAATGTAATAAAGCTGGCCAGCTTTGTGCCCCCAGGGGTAGAAGGGGAACAGGTCTAATTTTCCATTTCCCCACAGAAACAGAGGAAGATTCCAATGACAGAAGGAAGAAGACATCTCTGTACTTCTGCCCATTCAAGCTGTGTTCGGAATGTTGTCTTCATCTCATTTTATAGTTGTAAAGAGGAAAAGTAGCCTCAGGCTATACAACTCTCTGCTCCAACCTGGCCTCCACCTGTACCACCAAATCAGATACATTACTATTTTTATAGGTGATCATGACTTTTTTGCCGGTCATATTTACTTATCATTCCCATCAACATGCTGGTAATTTAGGTCAATAAACTTTTATTGACTATGTACCATGTATCAGGTGCTTTTCTGGGCAAGCAGGGGCACAAAGGTGAGGAAGTTATAGTCTCTACCTCAATTTACGCGGTAGAGGAAGGATGAGGCCAACTCCCCACCTCATCTGGATGTATGGTCCTGCAAAACCAAGTTACTTGTCTCTTTAGTCAAGTGCAACGTGCAGCCAGAGAAACACTAATACGTAGGGTAGTACCGTCAGTAATAATCATCATAGCTAGCATTTAATGGACAAGCATTAAGTGCTAAGTATGGGCTAAATACTTTACTGGCATTTTTTTTTTTTTTTTTTTGACCACCAAAACCACCCTATGAGTTGGGTATTGCTATTATCTTCATTTCCCTATGTTGTAGGTTAACAAACCTTATAGGGTTGTTGTGTTAATTAAGGAGGTCCATACTGTAGTGGGCACCAGTGGGGTTGGCTACCAGTGCCACTCTCCCTAAACCGAGAGTTGCCGCCCTCTCCATTCATATTGCATTCAGTGGTATGCCCTGGAGTTGTGAAAGCATAGCTTCCAAAAATTTAAAACCATGACTCATACAAAATAGAATGAATACAAATTTAAAAAATCTATTCAACTTAATAATTAATGAAGGAAGCAGTAGGATGGTAAAGCTGCTTCCAGGAAAAATTAGAGGAAGAAAACGTATGTAGTTGGTCAAAGAGATATTAAAATAAATTTGCTAATTAAAAAAAAGGGGGGGGGTTAATGTCTTACAGGGCAGTTAAGCTGTAGCTTTCTGGTTATCTTTTATCCCTTACGGAAACTGACTAGAAGATCTATAACTCAGAACATCTGGGGTTTAATCAGATAGGAAATAGCCAATTCAAACACAATCACATTCTCCTAGGTCAGGGGTCAGCAAACTCTTTATAGAGCCAGGTAGAAATACTTTTGGTTTTGCAGGTCACAGGATCTCTGCTAAAGTACTCAATTCTAGCATTGTAACATGAAAATAACCTTAGATAATACATAAACAAATGGATATGGCTGTGTTCAAATAAAACTTTACTTACAAAACATATGGCTGCCAGTCATAGTTTGTCGACTCCTGTCCTAGATAATTAAATATGAATTTGGGCCAGCCAGTTAATGCCCAAGGGTGATATTGAAGGGACATGCAGTTATCCTCTTGCTTTATCTCTATTTTTTAATTTATTTTTCTTAAGAGCACTAAAGTGGGAATGAAGCCTCCTGGATTTGCTGATACGGTGTCTTGCCCGCCTCTCATCTGCATAGATACGGTGGAGCCTTCATGTTTATTCAGATGGACCACTTCCTCTCCCTGCCTAATCGTATTAGAATTGATAGGAACACAGCTGGCAACGGACCCAGTCTCCAAATTTACAGTGGTGCTGATTCCTGCCTCAAGCTGGTTGCTATCTTGAGTGGAAGAAGTATAACCTCTAGGGCTGAGTTTCTTTTACGTCACTTGGAAGCAAGGCCTTTGAGGTCAGAAGGAACTCTAGTTCACCACTCACTGTGTCTCTGCACCTCTATTTCATTATCTATACTGTGAAGATAATAATGTACCTACTTCGTGGGGCTGTTATGTAGTTTAAATGTAGTACTGCTCTGTGTATAAAGCACCTGACTTGGAGCAAGGTATGTGCACTGCAAATATCACTTCTCTTGTCTTTAGGATTCCTCCCTTGTTCTCATCTCCAGTGACTTCAATGCTAAGTGGCTTTAGTACTGACACAGGAATTATGCTGATACCACAGCTCTGCCTTCCCTTTGCTTGAGTTCAATGCCATTTCTCCTCCGTGCTGCTGTTTTATTTCATTGTTGATGCCTAACCTTTGACTTTCATTCACATTACTTCTAATAACTTTGTGCTTTACAGGGGAGTAAGTGTGCTATCTGCTCTATTTGCTTTTGTGAGCAAGAAAGAGTAGGTGAGTTTTAAGAACAAACACTGAGCAGTCTTGTGACTGGGGGCTTTACATAGGCCATCTTTAATCCAAACAACCATCCCTTTTTAGGGACACCATTCTCTCTGTTTTATAGATGAGGAAACTGAGGCTCAGGGAGGCTTTAGTCGTTGGCTAAAGATTGTCCTCCTAGAAAGTGTTTGAGGGCTGGGATTCCAACCCAAGCCTGACCAACTCTAAAGATAATGAATTATTTCGTCCATTATGAAGGAACAATTCAAAGTGCTCTTCATTTGGCTGAAATTTTGCGTCTTAGTTGCTTCTCCTTCTTTGGCAAAACTGATCCTCTGTGGCCCAAATGAAGAAAAAAACAACCATTTTCCGGTGCCTAAAATTAAACGAGAAGCTTTTAGGATGATGTGCTCAAACACTTCAGCAGCTTACATCCCATTTTCCATTCTTGAGCAAGTCAGTAGGCAATGTCTCCACTGTGGATTTCTCACTTCTCTGGAAGTGCTTTTCTGTATTCTTACCAGGCTCCACTCTGACCATGATAAGAATTCAGAAGCCAGAGTCACATAAAAGCACGATGCATAGCCAGATCATTCCAGAAGGTTTACGTCCATGTTCATCAAAATGTGGCTTTACTCCTTGAACAGAATATGCCTGCATGTCTGCTCACAAGAAAAGCATATCCTATGATAGCTGGGACCAGCCACTGCAGTAACTTGGAGAAACAACAGGATAGGGAAAAGATGAGATGAACTTTCTACAGATAATTATTTTTAGCTGCTGGGCATTGTAACATCCTACCTATTTTTAAGAAACATGATAGGTTGAAGTCACTGCTCCTCTTCCCCCATCCCTATTACAGATCTTGCTCCACATCCCAGTTCCATGGCAGGTATGTCATGTGACATACACATACACATGTGACATAAACTGGCCAGATTCTCCCACCAAGGATTTCCAATTTCAAGAATGTGATACATCTGTACAGAAGCAGTTAAGAGATTAATCCTGATAGCTTTGCTGGAGTTTAAAGTCTATCAGCAGAGAGGCAAGTGTCCAGGAGTATCAAGGCTGGTGGCAGCAGTTCAAAAAGACTATTCCTGTCACAGGACCTTGATGGTGCCCAACCTCCTTTGGTTTCTGCACATTTTCTGAGCTTGGTTCTCCAGGATCTTATCACTATTCTGAGTTTTCCAATAGTTTTCTAGGAAATTATTGTTCTACTTAAGCTAGACTGATTTGGTTCCCACAGTTAGCAAGGAGTACCCAAATGATGTGCTTCTCAATACCCACCTGCAAGACCTGGGCCCCTGGGCATATTACCATTCTCATTCAAAGGAGATTCCCTCAAAAGCGGCTGTCAGCATTTCCATTAAGTTGGAAGAAAAAGACAAAAAGTCTCAGAACTTTATATACATATTTAGAACCTGAGCACCAAGCAGTTATTTTGGTCATCACTTTAATTTTGCTAATCTACTAATCCAAGGGAGGTGTATATACAGGAGCCCAGACAAGGACTTTTCCTTCTGCCTGTCATCAAAAGATAAGTTTCAATAATCTCATATCAATGCCTAGCTTATTTCTTTCATAGGAATAGAAGATTTGAGAAATGCATTGGGTTAAGGTTCTGCTGTCATATTCATTGACTAAATAAGCTGAAACCCAGGTTCCTAGTGCTTGCTTTTGTTCCAGCCTGTCCTAGATGTCTTAGTTTCATCCTAGTCACAAATTAATAAAGGAAACAGACATTTATTGGACATTTGTACCATTGAATTCATTCCTTAAATCTGCATGGTGAGGTAGGCATTATTATACCCATTTCTTAGTGGAAGAAAGAGGCTCGTACAGATGAAAGAACTTGTTCAACCATGGTGCTGGTAAATGTGCAGTCAGGATTAAAAGTAACTCCAAAATCCATGAACTGTCCACTCTCCCAGTTTTGGGAAAACTGAAGCCATTGTTGCTGATAAATTCAACTACAGATGAGACTATCCTGGCCAAAAGAAAGAATCTACTTTTGCCAAATAATGCATGGAATTATTCTAATTGAACTACATTTCATTTTGAAAGAATCATTTTAATGGATGTACAGAGTGCCTAACACATAGTAGGTAGTAAAAAAAATATTGAAATAAATGATTTCTGACTTGTTAAGAGGGAAAATAGTAACAGATATAGAAAGAAATAACCCAGGCTTGTGTGTGGTGTTTTCCACATTTTTCAGTTTGTTTTGCTGCTTGGCAAACATAAAAGTCAAAATTCTTTATGGGATGTTTCATAACTGATAGATGACCTTGGCCTAATTGTTGATCCATAGAGAGTGATTCGAAATGCCAATAGCCTCAGGGTTAAATTTCCCAACTTTTGTTACGGAAATATTTAGTCAGCTAATAATCTCTCTCCTGCTGACGACTTTGACAGGAAGTGCACCCCTTGTTTTTAAAGAAACAAAAACAATCCTCAAGGAGGATTCATAGCTGCCTGAAGCTCTGGAAGAGCTAGAGTGATGACGATGTGGACGGAACTTAAATTCCTTGCTAAATATAATTAAAGCAAAAACAGTTTTAAAAAGAACCTGTAAATACAAGAATGTGCATCCATGATATGAATAAATTAAGCAGAAAAAAATTCATGTACAAAGGACTGGTTAAAATTTTTTATTTATTTATTGTTTTCCGGAGTCTTGCTATGTTGCCCAAGCTGGCTTCAAATTCCCAGGCTCAAGCAATCTTTCCACCTCAATCTCTCAACTAGCTGGGACTACAGGTATGCAATGCCATAGCCAGCCTGGAAATTTTAAAAACATGATCTCTGCCAGGTAGTGTCAGAATGGCCTAAAGAAATTTCTATTTGAGGTCAGCCCCATTTATCCATCCATCTATCCATCCATCCATCCATTCATCCATCCATCCATCCATCCATCCATCCATCCTGAATACATATTGAACTTCCACTGAGGAGAACAGGAAGATGTGAAGACTGGCTGTTCCCCTTGAGGAGCTCAATGGAAGTAAGACAATTTATTCTTTGTATTTATTTAGCTAATGTTTATTTAGCATTTGCTATGCAACATGCACTATGCTTAAACAGCAGGAAAAAATCCCATTCAACTTTCACAACTACTCCATGAAAATATTGTTATCCCCATTTTCCTTCCAAGAAACTAAGGTGTAGAAAAGTTACATAATGTATACATATACAATGAGCTAATGAGTCCAAGTCCATCTGATTCCAAAATTAAGGGCACCCTTTTAAGTACTTTGCTATAATGTCAGTTTATAGAGGCACAAAATCAGAACATGAACTAAGTTCTATATCTGGCAAATAGTGATAGTTATATTTTTAGAATGTGAAAATTACAATCCTCATAAGATGTGTATGTGTGTGTATTTCCTGAAGGATTAGTATAAACTCTTGGAGAGAGGATTAAGGAGGAAAAAATATGGATCAAGAAATGCTTTATGAATTCTTGGCAGTAAGTTTGATCCTTTAAAAAATGGATAGAAGGAGAGTATCTGGTAAAAGAGAACAGTATGAGCAAAAGTGTGGAAAGAAAAATGTGTTCCAAGAGCTTATGAAGAAGAGGGCCATCCAGACAGTATTACTGAAGGACCTGTCTTGCACCCAGATAGATCTCCTTTGGTTGCTAAAAGTCTAAACTTCCACCATTTGAGAAATATTCCTTTTTGGCATTAGCGTTTTCAGCCTTTATTCTGTCAACAACACTGTCCTATTCAACACCAGAACTCCTGGGAGGGGTAATTAACTAAGCAATTTGTTCTCAACTACAAAATTAGAATCCTGGCAGGAAAAAGACG
This sequence comes from Rhinopithecus roxellana, assembly GCF_007565055.1. Classification (NCBI taxonomy): domain Eukaryota; kingdom Metazoa; phylum Chordata; class Mammalia; order Primates; family Cercopithecidae; genus Rhinopithecus; species Rhinopithecus roxellana. Next base: position 32,587,817 of record NC_044559.1, read on the forward strand.
GCATGTTGACATTCTTATTCGGGGACTATTTCAAAGATATGGACAACATTAAAGGGGACCAATAAGGGCTGGTTAAGAATTCCAGGAAGGCTTCCATCCCTCCTCCCTCCTCCCTCCTCCCCTGGTGGGGCAGGAGCCATTTCTGGATCCCCAAGAGAGCTGTAGATGCAACTTAGGTTGCAGATATGGAAACAGGATGTCCACGAGGAGTTGAGTGGACTTTGAAAGAGGAGCCCAGGCCAGCAGAGAAAGAGACGAAAACAAATACATCAACCTGTCTTTCCTCCTGCCTTCCCATATGCTGATGGTATCTCCCACTGGTCAGACCCAACAGGAAGCCAGAGGGCAAAAGCATGCAGCTGAAGCAGTGAAAAAAGGGGGCCCTCCCAGGGCAAAAGCTGGCTGGGGAAGGGTGGAGAGAAGATCTGGAAAGGCAAATGGAGAATGGCCCACCTAAGGGCTTACAGTGGTCAGGTGGGACATAGGTCATCTGTCGCTAATTGCATTTAAAGTAATGACCTTGCAAATTGATTTATTTTAGTTTTGTAAATTAAGGCAGTATTCAACATCATCCCTTGCAATAGCTTTCTCTAACTCACCTAAATTTAGATTGTCTTTTAAGTTGGTGACAGAAAAGGGAGTATACCCGGTGGGTTGGGCATTATCCATGACCCTTCGTGCACTCAGCAGTGTGTCTGACGTGAGTGGCATCCATCATGTGTGTTGTGTGGAGAGAAGTGGAGGATCATTGCTTTGAGTCAACCAACCAGCCTACGGTAGGAATTGATAGTTGATCAGACCTCTTTCCCACTAGTGATGGAGGAAGGAATGGAGAGTGATGAAGCAAGAAGAAGTGTGTGTGATCAGAACATTGGGAAAGGGAGTAGGGGCAGAAAGAAGGGGCAAAATTAAAAACACAACAGTGATAAAATTTTGCCTAGAGCTGGTCCTGTTAGGGTAAGAAGCCTCATTCCTCTCTGATCAAAGCACATGAAGCCAGTTGTAATCAGATGTGAAGAGTATCATCTAGCATCACACACACACACACACACACACACACACACACACACACCCCTCAGAGTCAATTTTTAAAGCAGTACAGTAATGAATCCAAGCTGGTGTTATAAGTGGAAGGTAGAGAGAGGGTTGTTTGGGAAACATTTATCTCACTTATCTCAAAGTGATACAGAGAACGTGCAGGAGTGGTGTGTGTGCGTGTGTATCTGTGTGCCAGATAATTTGGGACACGGAAGCTCAAAAGTGCTGTTTTTATGCTCATAATTATCTATTTCCCCATTAAAAAGTTGTCTCTTATATGTCATTACTGGCTGGATATTAAGTGTCTTCTTGAGGTGATTTTGAGACCGTTTTTCTTTTTCTGCATGCACATGCATGCACACACAGTTAGATGCATAGTTGTATGCATAATAAAACTTGAAAACTTAACTGCAGCACACTGCATAAATTAAATAAGGCAAACACATCTCTGGCAAGACTTGAAGTAAATGCTAGAGTTTTCCCAGAAATAAACAGCTCCATAATAATGGAAGTGAAAAGAAAATAAACTAAAACTTCTAAGTCCATCTTAGGTACATGGAAAGTCCACTAAAGTTTTCTTAAGGAGCTGATACCAAAACCCTAAAAATCCACCCTGGATTCCAAGGGTCGACTTTCCATCCCAAGTCATTACTTACCGGTGCAGCATTTCCATGATCCATGTTGAGCCATGGCTTATAGATAATAAGGAATTTAGAATACAGCATTTGAATTCATTAAGCTGCTTCCAGTAAGTAATTTCAAACTCTGAGAAATGCCAAAAACATAATTACTAATCCAAATAGCCCTTTTTATCTGAATAAGTAAAAATGGAGATCAGTATCTGGTTAATGGAGATCATTTCCTATTATATTTTTAATGTTGTGATATGGACTTTAACAGTTGCTTTATATCGTTACATTGTCACTGTCATTGGAAATATCCTGTAAAAAAGGGCAGATGATTTACTTGAAATGTGCTAGCAAGAGAGATGTCATCTTCTTCTGCAAATACTGGGCTTGGGTAACTCACTGGAGACTGCTGAGTCTCTCCCTGGATTTTCCTGAGGTTTTCATTCAAATGCAAGTGATTCCAGGAGGCTCTCCCCATAGGAAAGAGGCCTAGAGAATTCCTCAGGACTTCAAGATAAGACAAACAAGTACATAAAAATTCTTACTATATCTCTTACTTAAACTTCTACTGTGATCACAACCAATTTTGGTTCATACATTCTCCAATTTCTCCAGATTAGGAATAATTTTGTCCCCTCCAGACAACTTGTAGAGTTCTTACAAGACCCAGAAAGACCCAAAAGGCCCTTCAAAATCTCAGGAACCACTGGAAGGGCAGTGGGTCAAAGGAGTCAGGGTCTGCAAACACTGTGTGAATCAAACCTGGCTCCACACCTTCCCCATCAAGGTCACCTGTCCCCAGTAACCCAAGCTCAAAACTTGAGGCTGTCTTGATTTCTGCTCATCCTCCTTCAAAGGAACTTAGTTCTCAAGTCCTTATCACTGCATGCCGCAGCTTGCAGTTGATCTCAACAGAGAGCCATGGCGTGCCAGGGAAGCACTGGTTGAGTGTCCAGCACTGGTAGGTTGTTCAGCTAACTCTTATTCCATTTCCCTTCTCTGCTAGCAGAAGCCATCTCCCACTCTAGAGACTGAACATGCCAGGCCTGGCTTTCTCAGTTTCCCTTGCAGCTACGGCATGGCAATGAGACCCAGCTCTAGCCAATGGACCAAGTCTCTTAGGATAACTCTGGTAAAGGTTTTCTCCTCCCAATATGAAGAGACACACTGTGCACAATTAAGAATGGTTAAAATTAAAAGGACTGGCAATACCAAACATTGGAGAGGATAGGGAGCAACCAGACGTTTTCCACATTGCTAATCACAGTGTAAAAAGATCCAAACACTTTGGAGAACAGTTTGCTAGTTTTATACAAAGTTGAATACATACTATTTGATCCAGCAGCTTCACTCCTAGGTATTTAGTCAAGAGAATTAAAACACACGACTATGAAATGTTGCATATGAGTATGCAAAGCAGACCATATTCATAATAGCCCCAAACTGGAAACCCAAATGCACACCAACAGTGAATGGATAAACAAATTGCAGTTTTCTCATAAAATAGAATACTAAGCATGAATAAAGAAGAATGAAAGACTGATACACGCAATACCATAGATGAATCTCATAAACTTGCTGAATGAAAGAAGGTAGACACAAAAGAATAGTAAATAGTCACATTTCCATAAAATTATACAAAAGGCAAATCTAATCTACAGTGACAGAAAGTCAATCGGTGGTTGCCTACAGCTGGAGGTAGGAGAGAGTACTGGCAGTAAGAGTGGGCACAGGGAACTTTTGGGGGTGATAGCAATGTTTTATATCTTGATTATCGTATTACATGGATGCACACATTATTGAACTATACACTTATTATAGGAACATTTATTGTCTATAAATTTTATCTTAATAACATTGATTTTTTTAAAAAGAGAGAGAAATAAACAAATAAAAAGACCACCAAAGCCTCAGAACTGTGAAACTGGGTTTCAGAGGCGGTTTGAAATATTGTTGAATTTTGCATTGAAGTATATTTAATGGTTCAATTTCAGAATAACATATTATCAATAAGACTCATTATTTCTGAGATTTCTTTTAATTTTTTTTATATTTGAGCTCTTATTACATGCTGAGCTCTCTCTCTCCTTTAATCCTTACTGTCTGAGGTAAGGATTATTTCAATGATGATTATATCAACTAAAAAACAGGAACTGCTTTAGAACTTTTGAGCATGAAGAATTTGACTCAGGAAATTGGTTACAGCATAATGAGGGAGCTGAGAAGACAAAAGGGGTCAGTGAGACAACCCAGAGATTAGCAGTAGCAGGAAGCTCCTACTCCCTCTGGGGCTGGAGGCAGAATGGGGGGAGTTGGAGTTGTCAAGTTCAGAAGCAAGACACGCTGAGAGAGGGGCCACCCTGCATAAGTTGGAGCTCTGGAAGAGACACTGCTATTGTCAGAGGCACGACAGGAAGTGGAGAGAGTGGGAGAAATACCTTGACATGTCTCTGACTCCCACCCTTCCACCTTTCACCAGTGTGTCCCATGGGTTAGACCAGCCCAGGAGCCAGACAGCAGGGGAACCTGGAAAATGTGGTTCTCTTCAACACAGAACAAAGCAGGAGGACGGAGAATGAATCAATTGAGGGCAAATAGATATTGACAAACACAGTGTCTTTGTTTTATCAACTTCCTTGACTTCCTCTGTGACTGCCACCTCAACAGTTCCCTCCAAAGTCGAGGCAAACTGGCAAATAGACCCTGTAAGAGGAGCAATAGCTCAAGTTGCTGTTTTTAGATTTCCTTCTTTTAATCCTAAAGAGAAGAAGAGATTCGAACCAAGGCAATACAAACAGGCTGGCACTTATCTCTCAATGGCTTCACTGGGGTGGAATATACCAGCCAATTCACCCAGGAATCCACCAGATGACACATTACAAAGTATGACATGCAGTAGGCATCAGGTTTAGGTATTTTCCCAAAGGCAACATTCAGGCATGATGAGAGTGATGAGGGCAGAAATAGAGGCATGTTACAGACTGAGTAGCGTCCTCCCTCAAATTCATGCGTTAAAGTCAAGAGAGGCACTTTAAGGAGATAATTAAGGTTAAATGAGGCCAAGGGTGGGGCCCTAATGCAACAGGACAGATGTCATAAGAAGGGGAAGAGACATGACATGAGGGAATGCATGTGCACAGAGAAAAGGCCATGTGAAAACACAGGGAGAAGGAGGCCATCTTCAAGCCAAGGAGAGAGGCCTCAGGAGAAACCAAATCTGCCAACACCTTGGGCTTGCACTAAAGTCCCCAGACTTTAAATTTATTCTGTTTAAGCCACCTGATATGTGGCATGTTGTTATGGCAGACCTAGCAGATAAATACAAGGTACTGAGCACAATACATCCAACAAGAGTCAATGCTTATTGGTGTTTTCAAAGATGATTCCAGGAGTTCACGCGCAGTGAATGACCTATGCCCTGAAATTCTTTACCAGGCAACCAGTTTGTTTCCATAGTCAGGGATGAGGCTTAAAGACATACCCATGGGAGAAAATCATAGCAATGATCCAAATTTGTACATAGATATAAATGATCTTCTTGAGAGTGAGTTGTAAGCAGTGGGGAAGACAGAATGAAGCAACTGGGTATTCAAAACAGAAGTGGTTTCAAAGAGGTATGTGGTGGGGGGGAGGAATTGAGGAGACTGAAAATAAAATTTTCCAAGTTTACAAATTTACCATGTTGGCCTGGCTGAAGTCATGGTTAAGAATTTTTTTTTCCTCTTTATAGCTGTGATTTTTGTCCAATACCATATATGGCAGCAGATCAGCAAGTTATTTTTTGACATGTTTCTTTCTCCAGACCATTTTACATGGAAAGTTACTAAGATAGTCTAATTTGGATGTTTTTTCTTAATCTTACAATTCTTGATCAAACAGGACACAATAGTTCTGTGTCAGTATAATTATGAGAATATTATTTTAATGAAGAAGCTTAAAATGATGTCCAAATAGACCAACGATGCTCAGATAGGCCATGACAGTTTGAGGATTTTAAGAGCTTCTGTGTGATAGCTTTTGAGGAAAGCAGTTTTAAGAAGTAAATTAATATTCTGCAATCGACATTGCTCTCAGGTCCCCCCAGGGTCTGAGCAGCAATTCAGGATCTGCTTCAGATGAACAGTTTCACATTTTTCCCTTGGGATCAGCCCAAGTCCTGTAAGTCACCAGTGAATGCCATAAACACACTTTTCCCTGTAGAATCAGAGAGGCAGTGTGTTGGGATCTGGGGAAGAGAAGCAGGGTTTTCTGGTGGAGGTTATCTTAGGAGGAAGCAAAGGAGAAAACTGTAGCAAGGCTTGAAGCCCTATTGAAGAGAAATCTATGTGCAAAAGCACTAGGTTACTTCCACCTCCAGAAACCAAACTCAGGAGAGTTTCTGATGCAATTCGTCAGTAGCTTTTGGAACCTTGCTACTCAATGTGTAGTTCCAGATCAGCAGTATCGGCAAACCTGGGAGCTCATTAGAAATACAGACCCCCAGACCTATCAAACCAGAATCTGCATTTCAACAAGATCCTCAGATGACTTCTATGCCCATGGAATTTTGAGATGCAATTCTCTAAAGTATTGTTCAGCCAGATGGATGTGAAAGGCATTGAATCATTCTGCCAGGGCTTGATTGTACATGCAAGGCTTTCATTCCCATCATGAAGAATAAAGCTGAGGGGAAAAGACACAGAGAACAGAAACAGGATTGAGGTTGTCTCACACCCAACAACTCTCACCCTTCACCTGTGTTAGGCCATCTTTCAGAAGCAGCAGTGAACAGAACCTACTGAAGTTGCAATGGCATGCCTAGACTATGGGGCAAGGGCTGCCACTGAAGCTGTTGTCAGATAATGTACCACTCTTGGAAACTGATGCATGGTTCACAGAGTTCTTTCTTCTCCCTTTCCAATCCTGTTTCTCTGGTCTCTCCTGTGCCTGTAAGAGGTGAGTACCCATTAGTTGCTATTGCCACCCTGTATTTAAAACCCAACACCAAACAGGTTGCCACTGCTGTTGGGGAGGTCACTCTCAGTGCTAGGAAACTTGAAGTCATGAGCTAAAACTGTCAAGTAAATTAATAGATTCCAGACTTCATGTGATCACCACTTGGAAATCTGGTAGCATTTTGCTACAGTTTAAATGAGTCTTCCCAAAATTCATATGTTGAAGCCTCAATGTGATTGTATTTAGAGATAGAGCATTTAAGAGGTAAAGATAAGTAAGACAATAAGGGTTGAGTCATGATCTTATAGGATTGATGACCGTATAAGAAGAGGAATAGACAGAAATCTCTATCTCCATGTGCACTTTGTGAGGAAAGACCATATGAACACACAGTGAGAAGAAGGCTGCCTGCAAGCCAGGAAGAGAGTCCTCACCAGAAACTCATTATGTGGCACCCTAGTTTCAAACTTCCAGCCCCCACAATTGTGAGGCAATAAATTGTTGTCATTTAAGTGGCCTGAGAAAACAAAGACATATTTCCCCAAGAAAAAGGAGTGTTGGAGCCTAGATTCCTGATAGGAAAAGAAATGGTTCTGAATTTAAAGTTTATCTGCTGACTTTGGGAGTGTTAACTTTTTGCTAATGACCTGTTGCTATGTATGACTTCTGAAGAAATGTCTATTATGTTCAATAGGAGTATATACTACTCATTCTTTTTATTACTTGCCAAAACTCACACACTAGGGGGAGGAAGGATGTATTGACATTTGCATTGCAGAGGAAGTAACAACACACACACCAGTCCATTTAGGGTCTAAAGTCTGATTTGTCCAGGACTGAGGGGCTTTCTAGGACACAGAACTTTCAGTGCTAAAACCAGAAAAGTCCTGGGCAAACCAGGACAAGTTGATTATCCTAAATGGGCTAAGTTTCATCTGCTGGAAGACTAATGGTGACATGTAGTGAGAAAATGGAGCATTTGTTAAAAGTGAATAAGAACCCTGAACTAGAGACCTGGTTAATTTTAAGATTGTGTAGCCTTGGGTAAGTTACTTTACATCTCTAGGTCTAATTCTCCTCCCTCAGAAATGAGGGACCAGATTATTCCTAAGGGATGTTCCAGTTTCAATATGCTACAGTGTTTGAATTCCGGGTTATTCTGTCAATTGAGAGCTGGGGAGATCAACTGTATTAATCCACAAAATAAGAAGAAGTTTCTGAGCTAGGTGCAAGGATATAACTGTGCCTAAGTTACTGCCTTTATGGAACTTGCTGTCTATTGAGAGCAAGAGATGATAAAGAAGAATTGATGTGACAAGTGCTGAGAAAGAAATAAGAAAGTGTTGTGATAGATAGTGATTGGACATCTTCTCAGAACAAGGAATGTTGTTTTAGCTGACGTTGGCAAACCTGGGAGCTCATTAAAAATACAGACCCCCAGACCTATCAAATCAGAATCTGCATTTCAACAAGATCCTCAGATGACTTCCATACCCATGAAATTTTGAGATGGAATCCTCTAAAGAGCCAAACATGAAAAATTGGGAAAGGATAGTGTGTTAGTCTGTTCTCACACTGCTATAAAGACATACCTGAGACTGGGCGATTTATAAAGGAAAGAGATTTAATTGACTCGCAGTTCTGCACGGCTGGGGAGGCCTCAGGAAACTTACAATCATGGCAGAAGGCGAGAGAGAAGCAAAGACATGTCATACATGGCGGTAAGCCAGAGGGAACAAATGAGCGAAGTGCGAAGAGCCCCTTATAAAACCATCGGATCTCATAAGAACTCACTCACTATCACAACAGCAAGGGTAAAACCGCCCCCATGATCCAGTCACCTCCCACCAGGTCCCACCCTTGACACACGGGGATTATGGGAATTACAATTTGAGATGGTATTTTGGTGAGAACACAGAGCTAAACCATATGAGATAGGGAAGAGCAAGCACATAAGAGGCTGCAATGGGAGAGATTATAAAATTAAAGAAACCAAAAGGGCTGCAGATGAGTGGAGCAGAGTGAGGCAGAAGATAGTGGAAAGAAATGAAGCTTTAGAACTAGGCAGGAGCTAAATCACATTAGGCTTATAGGTCACAGTAGAAAGTTCAGGTTTTATCCTATGTGCCAAGAGAGGATGATATCAAAGGGTCTGAAATCATATCAGAGTTATAAAAAAACTGGTTAACCTCACTCACTAAATTACTAGTGTATAATTGTGGATTACACAAATAATTATAGGTATAATAATGTAATACGACAGTCATGACAGGAATGTTCCTGTTCCGTAAGTTTGGTTTTAATTAACCAAGAAGTGGCGTCAAAGGTTTGATGCAAGTTCAGGATAACTTGCATCAGTAATTTTTACCTCATCACTTTAAAGTTTAGCATCCACTTCAGCATGACTTTCAGGGTAAATGACAAAATAAATCTGTGGCTCAAATTACCCCAACCTACCCCTTTGGGAGCAGAATGTTACTTGGAACATATTCTTATAATTAAGATCTAATTGTTATTGATGTTCAGACAAGTGTTCTTGCTGGCTTCATCGCTAAGAAAGCTGAAAAAGAAAACAACAGATTTTTCCCCTTTGCTTACTGACAAATAGCACTTGAATAAGTGCTCAAGGAGATATTACCCCCGATTTTAGATCCTGACAGGAGTTTAAATTAAAGCAGAAAGGACCACAAATTCGATCTGTGTGGCTGGACGGTTTATCCCCTCCCCATTACAAGAACATCTGAGATAGTTTCAAAAATTAAACACTGCAAAAAGCAATGCAATAAAGAGAATAAAAAAGAGAGTACAAATCTCTTCCTCTTTCAAAAGGGAATGACTTTACAATAGGTGAACTTGATAACTGAATTTTGCCATGAATTTTCTGGAAACCAAGGCAAGAGAGTGGTGGTTTGCATAATGTTTATTATCTGATTTAAATGAAAAACATCAGAATCACTCTGCAGAAAAGAATTTTTTCTTCGAACTCCAAAGAAAGAGGAATGTATCCTGTACATGTTTATAAAAAGGACATTGGGTATCTAGTGGACCATACCTTCAAGTAAAATTTTGCAAGAAAGAAGACAGAAATGCAGTTAAAAATAAATGTTTCTTGGGCCAGTGTCTGTAAAAGTTAACAGTGGTATAAATACACAAAGGAATTTTTGTAGGAAGCCAAGGTATTATGGTCTAGATACTTTGCTTTATGACAGGGACTGTGTTTAGAGAACCTGGAAGAAAGAAGACATATCCTAACATGTCCATTAGATACTTTTTCCCAAATTACAGCTGTTTTAAGCAAGTTTTTGATCAGTGCTGAGTTGCAGTCAATTTGGAAAAGTACAAATCTCAGGGAAGGCAGACATTCAGAACTATCAGTCAAAGTGTGCTCTAAATGGCCAGTGATGAGGGAAGCTGAGCTGTCCTGCTGGGCTGGGAGGTTAAGATGTAGATTTGTCTAGAGCAGGTACCACTTCATCACAAGTTTGCTGGAGAAAGATGCCTTTTTCCTTGGAAAAGAGCTTTGAATATTCTTGAGAACTTGTACAAGTCCTTTGTTATAAACCCAGATTTCCATCCCCGAAATCATGAAGAAAGGAAGAATGTGGGCAGGTGTAAAAGGGAGCATCTGATTGGGGAATATCATTTCGTAGGGATGTTTGTTTGCTGATTTTAGGGCTTCTTCCACAGTTATTTAAGTCAAACCTATATAATACATCAATAGTTTTGCATTTTTATACTTTCTTATTCATTATGTTCTAATTTGGCTTTGTGTCTTTGCTAAATTAAAAGGCTGGGTTATATCTATTTCTTCTTTTCATTAAAATTATTTATTTATTTTTTTTGAGATGGAGTCTCACTCTGTCACCGAGGCTGGCATGCAGTGGCGCAATCTCCGCTCACTGCAACCTCTGTCTCCTGAGTTCAAGCGATTCTCCTGCCTCAGCCTCCTGAGTAACTGGGATCACAGGCATGCCTCACCACACCTGGCTCATTTTTGTACTTTTAGTAGAGATGGGGTTTCACCATGTTGGCCAGGCTGATCTTGAGCTCCTGACCTCAAGTGATCCGTCTGCCTTGGCCTCCCAAAGTACTGGGATTACGGGTATGAGGCACCATGCCTGGGCCAGAATTATTTACTATTAAAAATTAAGGCTAAATATTAATTTCTCCAGTTTACAACTTGATTGTGTGTGTGTATAAAGTTTTATTCAGCTATGTAACAGATACATCTAGTCCTTCTAGCTGGATCATTCTTAAGGTAAATAAACATAACAGCAATGCACGTACACAGGGCATTTGTTATCATGTTGATTAGGAAGTCAGCTATGCCAAGCCACGTGGCTCTCACAAGAGGAGTTATTCCTGGCTAAACTCAATCTGCTTGGGTGTAGGTGTTTTCCATGTGGAGTCCACTGGGCCCATTACTGGTCTCTACAAGTTCTTCAAGGCCATAGTCCCTGCCCTCTGGGAACCCAGAGAAGGAGAGGCTTAGCACAATTCCTGTACAAAGTAGGTAACGGATGCACGTTTCCTGAATAAATAAGCAAACAAGTGATGAGAAAGCTTCACATATAGCCATAACATAGGGCTGAACATGAAAGACAGAAAATAAATACCAAGAGCCACTGGGTTTAAGGGGGGAAAAAGGAAAACCACATCCAGCTGGGTAAATCAGCAAAGGCCCTAGAGAAAGGGTGATATTTAGATGAGAACTGAAGAAGGAAAAGAATTTTAGACTATGAAGATGGAAAAGAAAAATAAATGTAGTGATTATTGTTTTTATCTGGACAGCACCAATCCCAGGGCAACTTTAGTAGCAGACTCTGCCATACTAGCCAATGTGTGGCAGATGAGCCAGGTTAAGCCAATCATCATCCCACTTGAATTGAATTTGATTTACTTTATTGTATTGTTTTCTGAGACAGGGTCTCTCTCTGTTGCCCAGACTGGACTGCAGTGATGCAGTAATGGTTCATTGCAGCCTAGACCTCCTGGGCTCCATCGATCCTCCCACCTCATCCTCCCAAGTTGCTGGGACTACAGGTGCGTGACATCATGCCTGGCTAGTTTTTTTTTTTTTTTTTTTTTTTTTTTTTTTTTTTTTGGTAGAGTTGGGGTTTCACCATGTTGCTTAGGCTGGTCTTAAACTTTGGGGCTTAAGCAATCTTCCTGCCCCAGCCTCCCAAGTTTTGGGATTAGAAGAGTGAGCCACTGTGCCAGTCCACTTTACTTTAGTCTCTGCAATAGAACACCTTGAGGCTAAGAGACACTTTGTTCAAGCCAGGCCAATCACATGGTCTCTCCTAAGGATTTGTACCTTGAACATACAAGATGGAGAAGCTAAGAGGAAGTTGACTGGGATAAAGACACCTTGAAGACAGCCTTTGGAAGAAAGTTCCCAGGCTCCTTTTGCTTAGATCTCTGAACTACCTTGGGATGTAGACTTCACGACAATTAATTGTCCTGCTCTCCCTTTGAGTCTGTGAGCCACCCTTCCAGTTAGTGCTCTCCAACTCCTTTATTTTTCTTAAATCAGTCCAAGGCAGTTTACTGCTTACAAAGAATTCTTAACTATACAACTAACAGGGAGAGGCATGGAAGCAAGGAAATAGGAATTCAGAAAGACTGAGTATTTTAGCAGGAAGTAAAGTATAAGAAAATAATGTACTATAATACTGGAGAAAGAGAAAATGACCTTACTCTTGCAGGATTTAAAATCTAGGATGAGGTTCAGTTGAACTCATTATTCACAGATCTTGCATTCCCACATTTACTCACTAAAAGTTATTTCTCATCCCCAAATCATTACTCACGGTGCTTTCACAGTCATTCTCAGACACACATAGAATGGCAAAAAATGTGATGCACACATTCCCAGCTGAGGTTAAAGGTTAAACAAATTAAGGCTTTGTCTTTTCAAAAAAAATTAACTTTTTTTTTTTTTGAGATGGAGTCTCGCTCTGTTGCCCAGGTTGGAGTGCAGTGGCGCGATCTCGGCTCACTGTAGCCTCTGCCTCCTGGGTTCAAGCAACTCTCCTGCCTCAGCCTCCTGAGTAGCTGGGACTACAGTGGTGCACCACCACACCCAGCTAAATTTTTTTGTATTTTTAGTAGAGACAGGGTTTCACCATGTTGGCCAGGATGGTCTCAATCTCTTGACCTCATGATCTGCCTGCCTCGGCCTCCCAAAGTGCTGGGATTACAGGCGTGAGCCACCACGCACGGCCAAAAATTAACTTAAATGTCACAATATTTAAATGACAGAGGTTGTATATATTCAAGGTATATAATGTGATGATTTGTGTAATGATGATCATAATCAGATTAACATGTTTTAGCTCTCAAAACTACAAACAAGTGTCCATTTTGTGGTATATTTAGTGACATGTATTTCACCTTTTTGTGCTTTTTGTTGATGATTTCACTGTTTAAAATGCCCCCAAAGTATAGTGCTAAAGTGCTGTCTAGAGTTCCACTTAGGAAGCAAGCAAGCTGTGATGTGCCTTAAAGGCAAAATACATGTTTTAGATAAGCTTCAAAAGGTAGGAGTTGTATGTTGCTGGCTATGTGTTCAATGTTAATCAACAATATGTATTAAATGAAGTGTCTTTAGGCATAGACACATACAACAGGTTATATATTGATTGGTTTACAAAAATGTTATGAGCAGGGGCTTTCTGGAACCTAATCCTATTGTCCCCAGAAGCAGTGGTTCAGTATTCACTAATTCAGTATTTACAGTGACATTATAGAACATAAGTACTGTAACTAATGAAAATCAACTATACTTAGATTTAACTTTATAATCAAAGGGGAGTTACTGAAGGTTTTGAACACAGAACTGATGTGTTCAAAACTGTGCAATGGGAGAATTATTTGTGTGGCAAATGTGCAGAGTCCATTTAAGCTGGGGGAGGCTAGAATCAAGGAGACCAATGGAGGCTGTCTGGGAAGTTACCTTCAAGCAGGAAGGAAGGTAAGAACTTTCTTAAGGACTGTGGTACCAGAAAAGAAGGCATGCAGGTGAGATATTGTGAAGGCAGAAAATATAGGAAGTTTGTGGCTGTGGGACCGAGTTGAGGAACAAATCAAAAGGGACACTACAATTTCGAGTCTGGGTGAGTGGGAGAAAGACTGATAAGGCAAAAAGGTGTGTCAGGCAAGAAGTTGGTCAGGGGAGGAAGATGATGGTCAGTCTTAGATGTGTTGAGTTGGGAGGCCTGTTGGTATGTCAATAAATAGTTAATTCCCAACAAGCAATAGTTGTATTGTTGATAATAATTGTGAGGAGGAGGAAAGTGGTGGCAGAGGAAGAAGAGAGGGAGGAGAAAAATATTGCAGACACTTGCCAGGAAAACTGGCACTCAGCTGCCCCTTTTAAGGCCAATATCCAAAATGGCTGAGCTCTAGATAGTCCCAAATGCCAGTCACTGCATCCCTTAGTGTGCAAATTGAAGGTGTGACACAGCAAAACTGCTGGAGTTTTTAGCTCTCAGCAATCAACTCTTGCAATGCAAGCATAATATGGAGTCATGTTTCTTGAGCCCACCCATCCACCATGGTGCTGACCCAGGAGAGATTCCAACATCAGCAACAGGCTGTGTCTAGAAGCAGCTCTTGTCAGGAGCCTCCAGAAAGAAATTATCTACTTCATCCAGAGGCTCAGACCCTGTTTTGGGGGCCTGGAGCTCATGTGCAAAGCTGAACCCGGAGACCAGAGGGCCTGCTGCTGCACTGTTGCTCCCTTAAAGAAGAGCTTGGATGGTGCCTTCTACTCTGAGGCTGTGTCTTTGTGGCCAAGTTTTCTTCTATCTCAGAAGCCTGGTGTGAACAAGAAGAAAGTCCCTCCTCCTTCTTGTCCCATGGACTGCCCTAATTCCCTGGTCCCAAATTTCTTTCTTCCCAGTAAGATTGATCTCTATTTCCTTCAAGGGAAAATTCTATCCCCACCTATTTGGATAGTCTTACCTCATGGGCCCCTCAACTGGACAATCACAGACCAGCCTAGGATTTCTGAAGGTCGAGATAATTTGGTATAATTCAGTCACCTGATTAAAGTTCTACAGATCTCTGCTGTGTGCTGTATGCCAATGGTCTGTAGGTTGGTTTGGATGCTGTAGTTAGTATCTACTGCATGCTTGCATTCCCTGGAAGCCCTGGAAAGCGAGATACCACCTTCATTCTTTCCAACTTCGCCAGTGACCATTGATCCCGCAGCTCTATCCTGTGGCCCTAGAGGTGAGCTTGCACAAGGAGAAATGCCAGCATCAGTTGGCAGTGTGGAGAATCACTGTCAATGTCTCTGAAGCATGTCCTCACTCACCTGGCCAAGGTGATGGGGGAAGCACCTCAGAGGGGGTAAGCAGTGGATGAAGACTACAAGCTAGGTGTATTAGTTCATTTTCATGCTGCTATGAAGAAAGACCCATGACTGGCCAATTTATAAAGGAAAGAGGTTTAATTGACTCACAGTTTTGCGTTGGTGGGGAGGCCTCAGGAAACTTACAATCATGGCAGAAGGCAAAGAAGAAGCAGGCACCTTCTTCACAGGGCATCAGGACAGAATGAGTGCAAACGGGAAATGCCAGATGCTTACAAAACCATCAGATCTTGTGAGAACTCACTCACTACCATTAGAACAGCATGTGGGGGGAAACCACCCCCATGATCCAATTACCTCCACCTGGTCCCGCCCTTGACATGTAGGGATTATGGGAATTACAATTTGAGGTGAGATTTGGGTGGGGACACAGAGCCAAACTATATCTCTAAGTCCCCAAGGTCACATTTAAACTTCTTCGCATCACAGTATTGAGGAAAAAAAAAAAAAGGCAGTTGCAGAAGGGTCTCTCAAAATGACCATTTTCCTTTCATTATTTGCTTTCCTTCTTCTGAAATGCCTCTGTGACTTTCCAAAATAAAATAAAGTTAAAAGAGAAAAAATCATTCCCTCTCCCCTTCTGATACATTGCAGCTGATGTTAGGGTTCTCCTAATACTCACTGAGGTGAATTTCACTAGGTAACATAAAAAGAGCCTTTCAGAAAAGGCACTAACAGATGTTACAATGAAAGCAGACACCTTTGCAACTGATTTATCAAAACCCTTGAAGAACCATTTCAAGGCAGGTGGCAAAGGCAATAACATTGAACAAAGGGAGTACATCCAGAGGCAGAACTGTATTGCATGTTCTAAAAAGAGACAGAGAAATAGGAAGTCCATCAGGAACCATTTTCCCCATTTTGTGCATGTCTCTTTACCAGTTTCTGAGCATGAACCAATATATTTTTTCCAGAGCCCATTCAAAGCCAGAGGGGGATAAATAAAAGCACTTTTCTCAGCTTCTCATAAAAATACGGTAGAACTCTCTTCTGAATTTGAAGGTAATTATAGAAAGTTGCTTTTCTGTTCCTTTAAGGAGGAGCAGTCAAAAATAACCTCCTGTAAAGTCATGGTCTTTGACGGTTAACCAAAGGGAGCATCATCTTTGAATAAATACACGCATCAATGGAGGCATAAACCACACACATTATACTTTTATATTAAAACCTCTGCTGGGTAAAAAGAAAGGGGGACTTGCAGCCCAAGAGAACAAAGGTGCCTGGATAGCTTCCAGTAAGACATCCCGTCCTAGGGAAGGACTGAGCTGCTGCAGTCTGTTCAATCAATGCAGTGAGTCAGCACTGTGGAAAGAGAATCAAGTGAGAGCAGTGAGCCTTGAAAGGCAGCCTGCCTGGGAGCTGGAGAGGTTCCTGGAGGGGCGGGGCCATGTGACAACTGAAGCCCATATTCCTTCCTCCCACCACCCATCCCCATGGGAGAGATCTCAAGGGAATAATGGAGTCTTTGAATGCTGGAACATTCCAGCTGGGTGGAACACCCAGGGCTCATCTAGTCCATCCAACCAGTTACATGGTCCAGAAATTGAGGCTCTGAGATAGCAAAAATAAAAGCTAACATGAGCTTTTTATGTTCCAGATATTGTTCTCACCACTCTATCTATAATAACATGTAATTTAATAAAACAACAACTCTTATCTTTGCAACAGACCTGAGAGTTGGTGCTGTAATCTTATGGTCCTCATTTTACAGATGAGAAATTTGAGACAAAAGGAAGTTAAGTAACTAAACTAAGGACCTATAAGCAGAAAGTGATGAACCTCCTTAGTGATGACCTTGAGGATCCTCACCTCAGTCCTCTGAGCTTTTGTATTTTTATCTTCCAATGCCTTCCTTATTGGGTAGTTGTAAAATTTTAAATGCACCTCTAGTAGCTCTGGGTGCATGTTAGACACATAGTTGTTAAGTGGAGTTGAAGATGTTCATGAAGCAGGAAAGGGAAGGAGGACCATGCTCAATGCTGTACTTCTCCAGCTAGTTAAGTTTGCTTTAACCCTGAAAGGCTCTTTTTATGCTACCTTTGCTTAACCTCAGCCAAAAATTCACAGGGTGAATGTGGGGGAGTGAGAGAAGAGCAAAGAAGTTGAAGAAGGCCAAATCTACAGAACAGTGAAAGACAGACTGTATTTGACAGAATTCTCTAGAGAAACAGAACCAATAGGATGTATGTATCATCTCTATCTGTCTATCTATCTACCTACCTACCTACCTACCTATCTCTACACCTGTATTATAGCTAACAATATCTCGATCTATTAATATCTATCAAATAAAAAAATTGGTTCCTGCAATTATGAAGGATGGCAGATTCTAAAAGCAAGCTGGAGATGCAGGAAAGCAGACGATATGGTTCTAAGTCCATGGTTACCAGCCTTGACACCAGGAAGAGCTGATGATTCAGTTTGAGTCTGAAGGCAGGAACAAACCAATATCCCAGCTTGAAGACAGGCAGGTAGGAGGAATTCTCTCTTACTCCAGGGAGGGTCAGCACTTTTTGTCTATTCAGATCTTCAACCTGATGGGGCCTACACACATTAGGAAGAGTAACTGTTCTCTCAGCTAACTGACTGAAATGTTAATCTCATCCAGAAATATTCTCACAGGCACACCGAGAATAATGTTTAACCAAATAACTGGATGATTCATGGCCCAATAAAGTTGACACATACAATTAGCCTAGTTCATCCCTTGTCAACTTGGCATCCATATGCATCTGCTTACTTAATCTTAGGAACTTAGTCTCCAAAGAAAGATAATAACAAGGCTATAATTCTGCCTAACACGATGTAACTATTCTGCTCACAACTAAAACCAAATTAACTTCTTTCCCAGAAGAGAAAGTAAAATCCTTCAATGATGTTTACTTTTCTCCTTTATATTCTGTAACTTCAGTACTATGGTATAAAATCAACAATGATAAAATGCTATAAAGTCAATCAATAAAGTAATGCACATCTCATGTTACACGATAAGGGGATGAGAGGAAAGAAAACAAAGATATTTGCTTAATACACACACGTATTCATAACAAAATAAGGAGCAAATACTCATGACAATTACAGTCCTTGTTTCTGTAACTGGTCATGTGGTCATAGCTGGTACTTATAAACTACCTTCTTCCACTACCCATTCCATATTCCCTTTGCCTTAGGCAAACGCCTCAGCTGGTCATTGTTTTTTTACCTGGTAGGCTGACCCAAACCTTTATTCCTAAAGGGTCTGAGCTATTAGTAGTCCTGTCTCAATTCGGTTGTTGTAGTTAATTCGGTTGTAGTTCGGTTGCTGCTCTTAATTACAATGAAATGGTAATATTAAGAGATGCCCCAAGAGATCTCCTGTATTCTAGATATACTCTTCCCTACTTCCATTATGGACTAGTAATCCAATTTCCCCTCGTTTTTCAGGATCAATCATCTCAGCCAACACAGTAACTCATTTCTTTGCCTGCTGATTCAAAGGCATGATGAGGAACCCAAAGTGGCCAGGTGGCAGTTTGAACATCCAGTTCAATAGAATTATGGTTGTGTCTCCTGGGAGAAGCATTTCTCCCTTTGGAACTAAGATCTCTTTGCCAGAAGAATATAAGGATGCAGGAACAGGAAGCAAGTATTTGCTAGTGGGTCACCGAGTCATAGTGAATGGTACCACTCTCATTTCTACCCTTTGACTACTGGACCCATAATTTCTGGCTATGGGAAAAATAGCACCACACATTGGAGGCTTATATAGAGCATACACAGTGTTCTGGAGAAACTTGCCCCAGACCTGCTAGGAATTGCCACTAGCCAGTGCTATAACTGAATCATCAAAAGGCCATGCCACCGTTCTACCAAACAGCTGCTTCAGGATGGTGGGGAACATGGTTAGACCAATGAAGTCTGTGACCTGGGCCCATTACTGTATTTCATTTGCTGTGGAGCACGTTCCTTGTTCAGAAGCAGTACTATATAGAATACCATGGTAGTAGATAAGACATTCTGTAATTCCTCAGATAATAGTTGTGGCAGAAGTGTTACATGCCAAGAAAGTAAATCTATTAAATATCCAGTATCCATATCTATTTGAGTAAGAACAAAATACTGCCCCTTCTGTAATTGAAGAAGTCCAATATAACACACTTGCCACCAGATAGCTAGCTGAGCACCCTAAGGAATAGTGCTGTATCAGTAACTTGGCGTGGGGCTCTGCCGCAGGACAGCTCAGCATTGGCTGCAGTCAGGTTGACCCTGATGAGTTGAAGTCATCAAGGGTTAAACCCATGTATAACCTCTATCTATGCTACCATGCCAACTTTATCCATGAACCCACTGGGCGATGGCAGGGGTGGCTGGGGAAGAGGCTGACTGGTATCCAAAGAATGGGTCATTCTATCCAATTGATTATTAAAATCTTCCTCAGCTGAGGTCATTCTTTGGTTAGCATACACATGAAACAGAAATATCTTCACATTATTTTCCCATTCATAGAAGTCTATCCACAAACCTCTTCCCCAAACTGCCTTGTCACCACCTTTTCAATCACGTTCCTTTCATGTCCCTGACCATCCAGGCAAATCATTGGCCACAGCAATGAATCAGTATATAATCACACATCTGGTCATTTTTCCTTCCAAGCAAAGTAAACAACCGGATACACTGCTCAAAGATATGCCCAATGGAAGAATTTCCCTTCACCACTATCCTCAGGAATGTCCCGGAGAGGGATTGTGGTGCTATAGCTGTTCACTTTTGGATAGTACCTGCACATTGAGCAGAACCATCTGTAAACCAGTCCTGAGTCTTCCCTTCCTCCACCAAGTGATCCTAGGAAACTTCGCATGAGGACAGAGGTGCAGGCTCGGAAATAGAAGGCAGTGTAGTAGAAGTGGAGAATCATGCATTTGGGCCACCTCTTCATGTAACTTATTTGTGCTTTCAGGGCTCGCTCAAGCCCAGTCATGTATATACCATTTCCATCTGATAATGGAGTGCTGCTATGCACACCAAACTTTGTAACTTGCTGGGTCAGATATCTTTCAGTTAATGATGGGCAGTTCAGGTTGTATGGTAACTTACTGGTCTGTGGCTAAGTGTTTAGTCTCTAGTAAGGCTCAGAAGCAGGTCAAGAATCATTTCTCAGGAGAAAAGGAGTCATCTACAGAGAATGGCAGGGCTTTGCTCCAAAATCCTAGGGGCCTATGCTGCAATTTCCCTATCGGAGCCTGCCAAGGTCTCCAAGCCACATCACTATCTGCCATGGACATTTTACAAGCACCATTGGATCTGAGGGGTCATATGGCCATGTGGCAGAGCAACTTGCATGGCAGGCTGGACCTACTGCAGAGCCTTCTCTTGTTCTGGAACTCCCTCTCCACTGCCCCCAATCTCTGCTGCAAAACTAATAGCTTTCCAGATCGTTTAGTAAATAGACTGGAATAGCATATTCAAATGAGGATTATATTGTTTCAAAATTCACAGGACCACTAGGCATTGTGCCTCTTTCTTGGTTGTAGGAGGGGCCAGATGGAACAACTTAGGTTTCACTTTAGAAGGAATATCTCTACATGCTCCACCTCTCTGGACTGCTAGCAGTTTCACTGAGGTAGAAGCCCCAAATTTTTTGTCAGAATTATGTTCTACCCTGTGGTGTGCAAATGTCTTACCAATAAGTCCAGAGTGGTTGCTAATTTTTACTTATTAGGTCCAGTCAGCATAATGTCATCAATGTAGTGGACCTGTGTGATAGCCTATGGAAGGAAAAAGTGATCAAGATTCCTGTGAACTAAATTATAATGTAGAGCTGGAGACTTGATATATGCCTTAGGTAGGAGAGTGTATTAGTTCATTCTCACACTGCTATGAAGAAATACTCGAGACTGGGTATTACAAAGGAAAGAGGTTTAATTGACTCATATTTCCACATGGCTGGGGAGGCCTCAGGAAACTTACAATCATGGTGGAAGACACCTCTTCATAGGGTGGCAGAAGAGTGAATGAGTGTAAGTAGGGAAATGTCAGATACTTATAAAACCATTAGATCTCATGAGACCCACGAATTATCATGAGAACAGCATGGAAGCAACTGCCCCCATAATTCAGTTATCTCTACCTGGTCCCACCCTTGACACGTGGGGATTATGGGAATTACAATTTAAGGTGAGATTTGGGTGGGAACACACATATCAGACAGTGAAGGTGTATATTATTGGCTTTGCTAGCTGAAGGAAACTGCTTCTGGTGGTCCTTATTGACAGATAGGGAGATAAAACATTTGCCAGATCAATAGCTGCAAACCAGGTATCAGAAAACATGTTAATTTGTTCAAGCAATGAAATGACATCTGGCACAACAGCTGCAATAGGAGTTATCGCCTGGTTAAGCTTGTGATAATTCACTGTCATTCTCCAAGATCCATCTGTCTTCTGTACAGGCCAAATAGGGGAATTAATGGGGATGTAGTGGGAATTACTATCCTTCCATCCTTCAAGTTCTTGATGGTGGCATAATGTATGCGATCCCTCCAGGAATGCAGTATTGATTGTGGTTTACTATTGCCTAGGTAGGGGCAATTCTAACAGCTTACACTTGGCCTTTCTTATCATAATGGCCTTCATTTCACAGGTCAAGGAACAAATGTGGGGGTTCTGCCAGGTGCTATTACCTGGTTATATTCTGCCAGGTCTATTACAATTATGCATCTAGAACTGGGAAAATAATCACAGGATGTATTTGGGGGCTCACTGGGTCCACTGTGAGACTGATCACCTGATCTCCATAAACCCGTATTCTGACTGGTGGACCACAGTGACATTTTGGGTCTCTGGGAATTATATGAGTTCCAAGACAGTGTCCATTAGTCTCTGATGAATAATTAGTCTGATTATTTCCTTTTCCCAGTGCACAACATGATAAAAAGCCATATAGGTCCCTTTAGAGAAGGCTGGAAGATTAACTATAAATTTTTGGCAGTAACCTGGGGTCCTTCTGCAAGGGGCTCTGAGTCTGCAAACTCACTGAAATCTAAGAATTCATTGAGGGGCTGAACTCTCTGTTTTTATTATTCAGGTTAAACTTTTGTTTACTTCATCTAGAAAAAATGTCTGCTTATATAAATCAAGTGAGAATTTAGGAGGTTTCCTATTTATTTTACTTCTGGGAGCACCATGACCAACTAGGTCTGTGCAAGTCAAATTATATTGATTGTTCTTTTGACTCAGCAGTCTATTCTGGCAACTTTATCCACCTTGTCTTTGGTGGTTGAGTGCTGCCACTTGGCCTCTAATACTCTGGGATCCAGTTACTTCCACTGCAGTTAGGCTCCCAATTCAGTGGCTGCTATAGGTTTGACTTGTAGAGAAAAGCAATCACAGAGCAGGACTCCCTCCACAAATACATTTCTCACAGTATTGGTGAAATATGTTTTCTGGACCCTTCCAGGGTGGGCGATTAGGTCTTAAATGAGAAATCTATGCTAACATTCCAATCTCTCTAAGCCTTTGAATCTCTTCCCCTACATTAAACCAAGGCAGGTTGATCATTTCTAACTCACTAACTGTAGACCACCTATTGGTGTATGTTTCAACCAACCAATCAAACAAACTGTTTTAACAATCTCCCTTTCTAACTCCCTGAACTGCAACATTAAACATTAGAATCTCTGCTTAGTAAGTCCAAATAAATAAATTTGGCCTGGTCTAACTTTATGTTCCTTCCATCACTATCCAACACCCTTAATGCCCATTTTCATACAAGTCCCCCAGATTTCTGCCTGTATAAATTAGAAAACTCAGACAGCTATTTTGAAGTATAGAATACCTCTTCCTGGTTCACACCTTGTACCTCACCTTTAGGGACCTGCTGTGACTTGAGTCAGTTATAGATCTACAGCAAAGATAAGTAGTGGAGTGTGTTCCAAGGGGACTCAACACTGTCTTGTGTGGCAGCTGCCTGAGCAGGGCCATTACAGTAATGCATCACATTACTGCATCCCTCAGGCAATGCATTATTCTGCTGAAACAGGAGTGGGGAGGCTACTTCCAATGGAGGTGGGGAAGCTGCTTTCACTGTAAGTGGATTGACCTCTTCCACTGACAAAAACATTCATCAGAATTTAGGGGCTCAATATCGTCAGCTTTAGCAGGGGATTCACACACATCCCTAATCCAACTTTTAGAATCTCATTTCTTCCCAATCGATGCCCTAATTTTAAAAACAGACACCTTATGAGGCTGGGACTTAACTTGCATTGTAATTCAGCCAGTTGCAGGTTGAGATTCTGGGTCTGATTTTCAGTAGCCAACCCTGTGGCTGAGGCAGATAAGTTTATTTCAGGGTACACATAGAAGCTTTCCGGTAATTTATGTAATGCTTAAGCTGGGAATTCAAATCCCTGAGCCTATCATTCTTTTTTTTTTTTTTTTTTTTTTTTGAGACGAAGTTTCACTCTGTTGCCCAGGCTGGAGTGCAATGGCATGATCTCGGCTCACTGCAACCTCCGCCTCCTAGGTTCAAGTGATTCTCCTGCCTCAAACTCCTGAGTATCTAAGACTATAGGTGTGTGCTATCATATATGGCTAATTTTTGTATTTTTAGTTCTGGCAAGGTTTCACCATGTTGGCCAGGCTGGTCTCAAACTTCTGACCTCAAGTGATATGCCCACAATGACATCCCAAAGTGCTAAGACTACAGGCATGCGCCAACATGGCTGGCTAATTTTTGTATTTTTAGTAGAGACGGGTTTTTCCATGTTAGCCAGACTGGTGTCAAACTCCAGATCTCAAGTGATCTGTCCACCATAGCCTCCCAAAGTGCTGGGATTACAGGTGTGAGCTGCTGCACCTGGCTGAGCTTATTTTCTTTCTCCACTTTGTCCAGTGACATTAGGAGCAACCACCCAATTTCATTATATTCATTAGTTTGAGAAATATGTTTGAAAGTATCATACACAGTGTCACCCAGATCTCTGTGTCATCTAAGTGGTTGATTAGGAGTATTAAATGGTGATATTTTGCATATCTTCATTGCTAGATCACATCATTAGCTATCAGTCTTCTCTTTACTACTAAAAATAGAATTGTTAGCATCTTTAATCCTGTTAGAGGATCAATTTTAGAAACCTTAGAACCAATTCAAAAAACTCTTTCTCAAAATCCAGTTCCTCAAAAACCACTCCTACTAACAAAATCTGTGGTAGTCAGGGTTCTCCAGAGAAACAGATACAATTTTTTTTTTTTGTGTGTGTGTGTGCACGCGTGCACGTATGTAGGAAGAGAGAGAGGCAGAGATTTATTATAAATATTCGGCTCATGTCATTATGAGGGCTTGGAAGCCCAATATCTGGCACCATCACACAGGGGAACCCAGAAAATCGATAGTGTAGTTCCTTTCCACAGCTGGTAGGCTTGAGATCCAGGAAAAGCTAATGTTCCTGTTGGAATCCAAAGGCAGGAAAACACTGATGGCCCAGCTTGAAGGCAGTCAGGCAGGAGGAATTTTCTCTTATTCCAGGGAAGGTCAGCCTTTCCTTCTATTTAGGCTTTCAATTGATTGGGTCAGGCCCACCAATTAGGGAAGGTAGTCTGCTTTACTCAGTCTACAAATTTGAATGTTAATCTCAATCAGAAACATTCTCACAGGTATACCCAGAATAAAGTTTGGTGAAATGTCTAGGTACCCTGTGACCCAGTCAAACTGACACATAAAATTAAACATCACTGAGCCCTCATTCAAATATTTCTTCATTAAAAAATTTTTTCTAAAGACCTATTATGTTCCAGGCACTGGTTTAATCATGGAAGACATGTCAGTGAACAAGAGAGTTAAAAATGCGTAGGTCGTTGAGTCATTAATACATTCTAGGAGGAAAGAAAGAAAACAAATACATCAAATACGCAAATTATATAATATGTTACAGGACTATAGGTACAATAGGAAAAAAAAAGAGCAGGATAGGAGACTGGAAATCTTGGTGAGGGCAGCAAAAAGTTTGTCATTTTAAATAGACTCAAGTCTGATGCCACAGTTGGTGCCCCTAATCACTGAGTTCAACTGCTGCTCTGGTAGAACAACATGTCTGTAAATTCCAAATGTGTCAGATCTCTCTGAGCCCTGGTAAAACACAAATAAAAGATTTTTTGAAAAATCAAACCCATTAGAAATTTCTTATCTTGAGCTTTATGTTTTCAGATCAATTATAATAAAGCATGGGGATTTTTGTGTCTTAAGCCTTGGCTCAAATATGACATAAGAAACTAGAATGAAGGGTGATATAGGTAGTATAAATAATGAGGTTGTGCTATGAACCTAATTGTGTTTCCCCAAAATGTACATGTTGAAGCCTAACTTCCAAGGTGACTCTATTTGGAGACAGGACCTTTAGCAGGTGACTAAAATTCAATGAAGTTATAAGGATGAGGCCCCAATCCAATAAGGCTGTTGCTCTTATAAGAAAAGGATGAGGCACTAGAGCTCGCTTGCTCGCGCGCTCTCTCTCTCTCTCTCTCTCTCTCTCTCTCTCTCTCTCTCTCTCTCTCTCTCTCTCTCTGTCTCTGCCATATGAGGACACAGTGAGAAGGTGGCCGCCTCTAAGCCAGGAAGAGAGCCCATGCCAGAACCTAACCATGCTGGCACCTGATCTCAGACTTTCAGCCTTCAGAACTGTGGGAAATAACTTTCTGTTGTTTAAGTGACACAGTCTATGGTGTTTTTCTTTATGGCAGCCTGAGCTGACTAATACAGGAGATAAGCATGGAAAATGAGGAGTCTGTGGCAGTCAGATCCTCCTTATAGGCACATACGCTTTCATATAGTTGGAAAGAGCATAGAATTATTCAGTGAAGAACTTGAGTTGTCAAGACTGTATATATAATTTGTGTACAACTGTGATTCATCATAAGTGGAGTTTCTGGCTAAACAGAATTCCTAAGCATTTGGGAGAATGAAGAAGCTGAGTGCAGCTGCCTCATTCCTTCTGCCTGGGTTTGCTGACTGCTCAAGGCCTGCCGGGACTGGGGCTAAGGACTAAGCCCAACTCTGGCTACAAAGCCTCCTGTCAGGGTGGGCTGGGAAGGCTGATTGTTTTGGGAGACAGGATTCCAATGACAAAGCCTGCCAGGCTGGGCATTTCTGAGTAATCTGTAGACAACAGGAAGTCTGAGGAAATTTGGACTGGATAGAAAATGATTAAGTATATGCTGAATAGTCTAGTACATTCTGGAAACATAGAGGTCAGAGGTAGAAGACAGATTGGAGGAAATCTCAAAAGCTGGGCTTAGTAGGTGCGTTCTACATTAAGACAAGGATGATTTTGAGAAGGGTGAACCTTCATCACTAACTGCATCCAGAGGGTGAATAAGACCAACAATGCACAGATGTGTAGCTACGACTGTCAAGATTTGAGAAAGACCAAAGCATTTATAACCTATACAAAAATACGTGTCTTTCTGTGATTTACAATTTGCAAACAGCAGAATGCCAACTCACAACTTGCCTGACTGTGGTCAGCTTGGCATGGAATAAGCAAATGTTTGGGATACATTTTAAGGATAGCAAATTCATTTTGACTCATTCATTCATTCATTCATTCATTCAAAACAAATCAATAATTGTTGAGCATCTACTCTGGGCTAGGAACTGTATTAGGTGCTACAGACACAACGATATGCAAGATAGACATGATTCCTGCTGGAGCTTACGGTGTAGTGATCATGTTTCAACTTTTTCAACTAACTCATTCTGTAATTTTCTTCATGGCCACAGCCAAACAAATGTCCTCAAAAGCTAGGCATAGACACCTTTATAACCAAAGAACACAGAAATTTATTCTTTTTATCTACCCTATAAAGTGCAAACTCTATGGGCACCAGCCTAGCAATTTCACCTATGGTTACAGAATCCCAATTACTTAGTGTCTCTGCAATCATTCCCTCTGGGTTTCCGGAGAAGGGAAAGTAAATGGTAGACTTTCAATCCTGTTTTAGGTCTCGAGTTTTCCAAAATCTGTTCTCCAGCCTGTTTTGTTTTTAATTAAAATTTACATATAATTGAATGAGTTAACTTTCGGAAATCCACTAAAGAGTGCCTACTATGCAGTAGGTAGTAATGCCAGTTAGTGTCATTTTACTGAAAATGCGCTAGTTATGTTTCATTTGTGTTAGCACTCCCACCTCTGCTGATCCAAAGAAAACCTCTCAGAGTTACACAGCAAAAGAGAATTATAGACACCATCTAAATGTGAACTTTTGCCCACAGTTTTGCTTGGAAGTGAGCAGGTCAATTTCTTATAGCCTCATTAAAGCATTTCATATTCTCATATGTGAGGAAGGATAACCTGCTGCAAAGAGAAGAAGTGAGAAGAGGTAGAAACGTGCTTGCAGATGATCAATGTGCCTGGGATTTGCCTGTGGCTTAGGAAAGGCCAGAAGCCAGGGCTTGGTCTAACTTTTAGCCAGTGAACAAACCTTTTACTAATGCCTGATCATTCATCTACTCAGCAATTGGAAACCACCTCCCTCCAGGAACCTACTGACAAACCACAGCCCTCTTTTCCAGTTCTAGGGAAATGGGCAAAATTTAAGGAACAAAATGCTGTCCGTTTTCTTCCAATGCTAGAGCCACCTCATGAGCCAAAGAGTCAAAGAGGGTGGTTTGTGAATGCATTCTAGAAAAGCAAAGTGAGAGCTGTTATGGAAAGAGTGCTAGACTTGGAATTAGAGTTCTAGTCATAGCTCTGTTTCTTATTAGCTGCATGGCCTCACAGCAATCACGTGCTTCAGGTGTAAGACTTCTAATCATGGGTGTTTGCAGAATACTCTGCCTTACCTACCTCACAAAGCCACAGTCATGGTTTTTTATTAATAATTTCAAACATGTATAGTACAGAGAACACCTATATACTACACCCAGATTCAACAGTTTCCTAGATTTTGCCACACCAGCATCAGACATTATGCCTTCTTTTCTTGGCTGAGTGTTTTTAAGCAAATCTCAGAACCCATGTCATTTAACCACTCTGTACTTCAGTATGCATTTCTATAAAATATAGACATTTTCATATATAATCACAATGCCATCAACTCTAGTCAAATTAACAATAATTCTTTGATTTGTCTAATTATCCATTATATTCACATTTCCTGATTGTAACGAAAATTTCATTTTATAGTGAGCTTGTTCAAAGCAGTATCCAAATAGGATTACACATTGCATTTGGTTATGTCTCCTAGAATCTTTTAATATAGAGCAGTGCCTTCCTCGTCATTTTATTTTTTCATTCTATTGTATTTTAATTTTTTTCTGTAAACTTCATATTTCTTATAAACAACACTTTTGCTCTGAGGGTTCAATTATAGTCATGTTTGACCTTTCTTCCCAAAATTACATCATAAGGGGTGCTATGTATTTTATCTTGCTTCAAGTGGTAAACATTTCTGGTTTATTCACTAGAATAAGTATTACTCAAATTAATCAGTGGGTTCAGATGGTAAAAGCCTGATCTTTTCATTGAAAAATCCTCCATTCATTTTTAAAAATGTTTTCATTCATTGAAAATCTTCGCCTAAATTATTGATTCTTATTATAAGTTGCAAAATGATAATGTTCTAATTCTGTCACTTCTTCAACCCTTTACATTATTAGGTGGAATTCCTCTATAAAGAAGTAATTTTCTTCTTCAACTAGGGCTACTTGGTCACCTTGAAATACTGCTTACCCAAGAAAGAAAAAATAAATGTTTAATTATTTCCCTTTAATTTTCAGAGTGAGGTTACTTCCAATGTGACCAATGAGTCTTTTTTAATTTGGGGGGTTAAGGGTTATCTTTTTTTGTTTGTTTTTGTTTATTGTTTTTTTTTTTTTTTTTTTTTTTTTTTTTTTTTTTTTTTTTTGAGAAGGAGTCTTGCTCTGTCACCCAGGCTGGAGTGCAGTGGCCAGATCTCAGCTCACTGCAAACTCCGCCTCCCGGGTTCACGCCATTCTCCTGCCTCAGCCTCCCGAGTAGCTGGGACTACAGGCGCCCGCCACCTCGCCCGGCTAGTTTTTTGTATTTTTTTAGTAGAGACGGGGTTTCACCGTGTTAGCCAGGATGGTCTCAATCTCCTGACCTCGTGATCCGCCCATCTCGGCCTCCCAAAGTGCTGGGATTACAGGCTTGAGCCACCGCGCCCGGCCAAGGGTTATCTTTTTTTTTTTTAAAAAAACTATTATTATAAACATGTATATTTTTATACATTCACAGAGGTGTTCCTCAGTTAATTTGTTTTGATGTTCAAATTGTCCCATCTTTGGTCAATGAGTGACCCTTCAAGCTGGTTTCAATGTCCTTTTGATATAATTACATTCATCTTTGACTACATCTTTGCTATCTGCGTAAAAAGATGGTCAAGGCTCATCTTACGCATTTCCTGTCTCAGATCTGGAATCAGCCATTCCTCCATGGACTCCTACTTCCTTTTAGGGGGACACAGTCAGTTTTTAAAAACTGGGATCATGAACATGGAAGTGTAAACACTAATGTGCCTGGATCTTGGTTACTATTAGCTTCCACTGTGCCACACTCTCAGTGTCTGCCAGAGCAGATTTTTCAGTTGACTATGATTTTTCTCTTTCATCTCCTACATGCTATACTTCCTGCCATGATTTTCAATGCACACAATAAATATTCCTTATGATGAGGACTGGGTATAATTCACCATTGACTCTCCAAGGTCTAGAACAGATGCTGAGATAAAACTTTTTGTTGCATGAATACATTTTTCATTCTAAGAAAACTTTCCTGCCTCCCATCTTTCTGAATGAATTACTTTTTAAAGTTTTAAATTACAATTTATATCTCTATTAAAGTTTCTAGCACCTGATACACTGGCACAGAGTAGGCATGCAATAAATATTATTAGATAAACAAATGAACATATGATGTCATGACACCAATCTTTTTCAAATCTATCAGGGCTTCCTTATTGCTCTTGCATACATTTTCAATTCTTCAACGTGGTATACAAGCCTCTACATCATCTGGCCCTGCCTCATCAATCTTTTTAGCCCCGTCTTCTGCAACTTATTGTTCACCCAGCTCTAGCCTCACAGATCTTTTTTTAGTTCTTTGAAAGTACCTCATTCTACCCTGCCTCTGGGTTATCACATACTCTTCCCTCTACCTGACATGATTCTCTTTCTTCTCCTCCCCCTTCTCCATTCTGCCCACTTAATTCCAGTTCCTCTTTGGATATCCCCTTACAATCATCTCTTCTAGAAGGCCTTGTATGACTCACATGCCCCCAGACCTCCTTGCTATATGTCCTCATAGCAAGGAGGTCGTGTTACTCTAATACCATGGTATTTATTATACTAGTACTGTGTTACTACTTGCTTAATGTCTGTATTCTCCACTAGGCTGTAAGCTCTATCCAGGCAGTGTGATCTAACCCTCTATTCCCCATTTCTCAGTAGGTGCCCAATCAGTACTGGCTGAATCAATGGATATTAGATTCATTATTAGTAGATGGTAAGCTCCTGGAATACAGGAACTATGCTTTTTCCACCTTTGTATCCTTTTTAGCTTCCAGAATGATTTGGATTACCAGAAGAGGTTTAGGAAATGTTGATTGTGGCTAGACATTGTCCCTAATCAAGGCATTTGGTTGCCCTAAGTGTGCAGAGAAAATCATTTCCTGGCACAGCCTACCACTCCAATCCATATTCTGAGTATGAGGTACTTTTCCTCCTAATGCCTTGCAATGTACCTGTATGTTCACCTCCCCCACCGTCAGCTTCAGACAAATCAAAATGTCAAAAAGCCAGCAGCTGGAAGGATGGCCTAAGGAGATTGCCACGCTTGGACTGGTTGCACTTTTCTCTGTGCACCTAAGAACTGGCATTTAATCCATATGACCCTGCTCTATGCCTAGGACGAGGCTGAGTGCAAGTTGGGGGGAAGAACCTTGCTCTATCCAGAATGATTTCACTGATAGGAAGCCATGTAACTACATTCCATAAGTCCCTTTCAGCCGCCGCTTAGTAACAGAACAACTCCATAACCAATTATACCCATAGCCAGGAGGGGAAAGTCTAGTGCCACCTACTGGTTACAAGTCAGACTCCCTTGCTTACATAACAACCTCTATGAAGGGCAGGCATTTTGAATATCTTGTCAACTTTGGTGTGAACTTGTATTATAGAAAGAACCACTCCATTTCATTTGGGACAGGGTGTTCCTTAGTGGATCAGCACACGTGGAATCAGTCAATTGTAAAGTCAGGAATAAAGGTCCTTAAAAAACTGGCACGGTAGATTTAAGCTAATGATCTAGAAAATTTCATATTGAGAAAGCAGAACTTATTTCCGGTGGCGATAGGATAGGGTGGGGAAGAGTAGAGAAGTGGCCTTTCTTCAGTGCATCCATTGGTATCTGAATAACTACCCATCTGCAAACACAGTTACTGGCTAGCAGACGGTTTGCACAATGGTTAATACCTCAGACTTTGAAATCAAGCAAATCTGGATTAAAATTTCAGCTTGGGCACTTATTAGCTGCATAACCATAGGCAAGTTGTATAACTTCTTTGAGCCTTGATTTTTCTCATCTGTAGAACAGAAGGACAGTACATAGTACCTACCTTATAGGATTTTGTAAGACATAAGTGCAGTAATATATGTAAAGCACTTAGCCCACTTACTCCAATTGTACTTAGTAAGGTAATTTTAAAAATAGTTACTTCCATAAGAAAACCTCTTAGAGAATTTTTGTTTGTTTGTTTGAGACAGAGTCTCGCTCTGTCGCCCAGGCAGGAGTGCAGTGGCCGGATCTCAGCTCACTAGAGAATTGTTTTGATATGATTTTTCCAATTATTTACATAAAGACACAGCTCAGACTCTCAAAGAGCTTGCAGACTAGCTGGGAAAACTAATACATGAACACCTAACTGGAGCACAACTGGACAGCTATTGTAGTTGAGCCATGGGAAATAGAGGAGGGAGCAATGAAGTCTGTTTAGGCTAGGAGAAGAGACATAATAATGGAATGGGACCTTGAAAGATGAAGAGAACCACACCCAGGATGAACAAGTGAAGGGAAGAGCAAGAATAAGAGCTTAGAGGCATGAAAGTGAAGGGCATATTTGGAAATATGGAGTTGCCTGATGCAATGAAAGAGAACTTTAGGTGAGATGAAACTCGGTGTATTCAAGTCCCCAGAAGAAGGCATAGTGGATCGAGTTGGCAAGAGTAAGAATGGGGACAGATGCTCTGCAAGGAAGGGTCCTTGGATGTTCTGTGATATTAGTAATGGACATTGACTGTTTTTGTCTGTCCAATGCCCATTTTTCTATCTGGCAACCTGGGTTTCCTTTGGGGCTAATCTATTCTGAATTTTCTGTCCATGTGGTTTGGGTTGTGCTGATAAGCTAACCTCATACCCATTTCATTTTAAGGGGTAGTCATATGATCTATGCTTGGAGAATGAGTATGTTCCATTTGCTTCATCACAGTGGCTGCTTCAAAGATTGATGATGTTACCTGGGTTAATCAAATCAGAGTGAACTCTAGGGCAACTGAGAAAGCTTACAGCATTTGATTACTGTAGGGTGAGTGTAATGAACCCAACTGTAATGAACCAAAGGTGACTCACGGCGACTTATAGCATTTGTTTACTATAAGGATGTGCAAGCCTGGGCTGCTGGGGTCATCACACGTCCACCAATGAGACAACAGAGAACAAAGAAAAAGTGGAGATATAGAAAGAGATGGACTAACCCCTGACTATGTAATTTGGACTCCTGGATCCAGCATTCCTGATGAACTTTTCAATTCCTGAACTTTTCAATAAACGTATCTTTTGCTTTAGGCCTCATTAAATGGCTTGCTATCACTTTCAACAAACAGATACCTGACCAATAAAATATCACTGGCTTCATATTTTTAAAACTTTTTGCATTTTATATCTCATGGTACTACCTCATTGTTATAACTCATACATAACTAGTAGAAATTATTAATACATTTCCCAACAAAATCAGGGATTCCTCTAATTCCCCAAGCCACATCTTTCATATATAAACTCTGTAAATTCCTGAAGAGTGAGGAAACAACAGACTCAGCAGATAGGTTATCACAACTAAGAAAGTTATTACAACTAGTTTGCTGCCCAAGCTAGTATTTCAGTCAATAATGCACGCCATTTTTAGACAATTAAGGTTTGAAAACCATCTGCATGAGTTTTAAAGACTGTTACAGGCCCTCTGCCTATTGTTGGTCATGTTTTCACTGCTGAATTCCCCCTGAATATATAAGAAGACTAAAAAGAGAGCTCTTTACTATTGACAGCTTTGATTCCAGCCCCAGCAAAGCATTATACTTGGAAATCAGCATGCGCTCTTGTTGGGCCTGGCAGCCAGCCAGCTGACAAGAAAGAGCCACTGCTCTGGGACAAGGCCACAAACACAGGTGCCAGCATGCCCTCTCTCAGCTGCCCCTGCTGGAACTGCAGTGCTCAGCAAGGGACGCATCTGTACGGGATACACAGAGGCTTCAGCAGAGTAAAAATGTTCATAAAAGGAGGTATTTGGTATGATAGATTACATTTTCCCCCTCATTATATAATTTCAAAGGTTCAAACAGTACTAAGTTAGCCCACCCAAACAAAAATCCTTCCCCCTACACCCAGGAAAGAGGGGTCCATTTGAGGAGACTCCATCATGAATCATGAAAGCCTAAAAACTGTGCCATCCAGAAGGGATAAAAGCAACACACCCATCCACAGTGCCCCCTGAAGGTATAAGACAATACACACATTCCGTCTGCCTGTCTGAATCATTATTCTGACTATACAGTATAAAGAGGTAGATTCCACAGCAGGTAACAAATGCCCTCTTCTAGGCTGAGGAAATAGCACATATGCTGCTAGTACAGGTATAAACTTTCCTCAAAGATAGTTTGTCTTCCAGAATCTTATTAAAACTGAAAAGTGGTATTATCGGCTACTATTTCTTTCTTTCTTTTTCCAAGACTGAGTCTTGCTCTGTCACCTAGGCTAGAATGCAGTGGCGTGATCTTGGCTCAATGCAACCTCCATCTCCCTGGTTCAAGTAATTCTCCTGCCTCAGCCTCCCAAGT
Source organism: Rhinopithecus roxellana (assembly GCF_007565055.1). Classification (NCBI taxonomy): domain Eukaryota; kingdom Metazoa; phylum Chordata; class Mammalia; order Primates; family Cercopithecidae; genus Rhinopithecus; species Rhinopithecus roxellana. The sequence goes on from NC_044559.1 coordinate 32,621,900, forward strand.
AGCTGGGATTACAGGTATGTGCCACCACACCTGGCTAATTTTTATATTTTTAATAGAGACAGGGTTTCACCACGTTAGCCCGGCTTGTCTCGAATTCCTGACCTCATGATCCTCCTGCCTGAGCCTCCCAAAGTGCTGGGATTACAGGCATAAGCCACCACATTTGACCTACTATTTGTTTTAAATCAAATGCGGGGGAAAAAAAATCACCATTTAAAATTCCTCCGTAAACATCAAAGGATATTTCAGGACTCAGGACAACCCCACACAGTTAACAATATTCTTGATCAACTGCCAAATCTAACATCATCCAGGGTCTAGGTCAAAGAGATTCCCTTTTCCCTAGAGATTCCCTTTTCCCTATAAGACTGCAGACACTGAATAATAAGGAAAACCTAAGTATGTGGGTGTGTTTGTATGTGCATAACCCCCATGGCATTGCTGCTATTGCACACTATTTTTTTTCCTAGCACTTCCACAACTGTAATTAAAGAATGTGTTGTGCAATGCCCTTATTTCCTCGTTGCCTGTCAGTGGACTGAAAACTCTGTGGGAACTGGGACTAATTGTGACTTATTATTAATTCCACCTGAGCCCATCACAGACTTGAGAGAATAGAAAGCACTTGTTAACAACTTGTTAAATGAGTGGAGTGAGAGTGAAAAAGAGGGGAAGTCCACTTCAAATGATGTTGAGCATAAGACTAAAAAATAAAATACATTACACTATATATGCATATTTGCATATATACATATACATACATACACACATATATAATATTAATATATATCTATATATCTCATACATTGATATGGTTTGGCTGTGTCCCCACCCAAATCTCATCTTGAATTCCCACATGTTGTGGGAGGGACCCAGTGGGAGGTAACTGAATCATGGGCCAGGTCTTTCCCTTGCTGTTCTCATGATAGTGAATAAGTCTCATGAGATCTAATGGTTCTATAAGAAGGAGTTTTCCTGCACAAGCTCTTTTTTATTCCTACTGCCATCCATGTAAGATGTGATTTGCTCTCCTTTGCCTTGCACCATGATTGTGAGGCCTCCCCAGCCACGTGAAACTGCAAGTTCATTAAACCATTTTTCCTGTATAAATTACCCAGCCTCGGGTATGTTTTCATTAGTGTTTTTTCATCAGTGAAAATGGACACACACACAGTAAATTAGTACTAGTAGAGTTGGGGCACTGCTGAAAAGACACCTGAAAATGTGGAAGCAACTATGGACTTGGGTAACAGGCAGAGATTGGAACAGTTTGGAGGGTTCAGAAGAAGACAGAAAAACGTGGGGCAGTTTGGAACTCCCTAGAAACTTGTTGAATGGCTTTGATCAAAATGCTGATAATGACATGGACAATGAAATCCAGGCTGAGATGGTCTCAGATGGAGATGAGGAACTTGTTGGGAACTGGAGCAAGGTGACTCTTACGTTTTAGCAAAGAGACTGAATGCATTTTTCCCCTGCCCTAGAGATTTGTGGAACTTTGAACTTGAAAGATATGATTTAGGGTAGCTGGCAGAAGAAATTTCTAAGCAGCAAAGCATTCAGGTGGTGACTTGGGTGCTGTTAAAGGGATTCACTTTTATAAAGGAGGCAGAACATAAAAGTTCAGAAAATTTACAGCCTGACAATGCAATAGAAAAGAAAATCCAATTTTCTGAGGAGAAATCCAAGCCAGCTGCAGAAATTTGCATATGTAACAAGGAGCCATATGTTAATCCTCAAGACTCTGGGGGACTGTCGGGAAGGCATGATTGGTTTTGAAATGGGACATGAGATTTTGGAGAGGCCAGGGGCAGAATGATATGGTTTGGTTGTGTGCCCACAAAATATCATCTTGAATTCTCATGTGTTGAGGGAGGAACCTGGTAGGAAGTAACTGAATCATAGGGCAGGTGTTTCCCACGCTGTTCTCATGATAGTGAATAAGTCTCATGAGATCTGATGGTTCTATAAGGGGGAGTTTCTCTGCACAAGCCTTTTTTTTTTTTTTTTTTTTTTTTTTTGCTTGCTGCCATCCATGTAAGATGTGACTGGCTCTTCCTTGCCTTCTGCCGTGATTGTAAAACCTCCCCAGCTACGTGGAACTGTAAGTCCATTACACCCTTTTTCCTATATACATTACCCAGTCTCGGGTATGTCTTCATCAGCAGTGTGAAAACAGACTAATACCTACCTATTTCATAAACCACCCTCATTCTGGGGAAATATATTAATAGCAAATGAAGACTGATCCCAAAGTGGAGAAGCCATGCTTGCAGATGCAGCAAACATTGACTAAACATGACGCTGTGACAAGAATAGAGCTGGGCTTGTAAGGAATTCAGTCCTTATCCAGGAAAAGTAGTTAACACACACATGAAAGATGAAAGCATTGGATAAAAAGAAGCTTAAGGCATGTATTCTTTTCAGTGACCCCACACCCCCACCCCCTGCCCAGCTTTCAGGAGTGTGCACCCACCTAGATACAGCCGAACAATACTGGTCCTCTTGAAACTGTCTCAAGCTATGACCTTGGGACCTTTTGCATTAGAGTCACATTGGGGACTTATTAAAATGCAGAACACTGGGCCTCACCTAAAATCTATTGAATAAGCATCTCTAGGGCTGGATATTGAAAGTTTTTTTTTTTTTTTTTTTGAACTTCCTGGTTGATTTTTTCACATCCTAAATTTTTGCCATATCATTGCCAAATCAATAAGAGTAACCTGCCGTAATTTTATGACCTGAGGAAAATAGCCCTGAAAATGCTATATTTTAATAAAAATTGATTAAAATGTGATTTTAAAACGTGACATTAGCGTTGGTCAAAAATGCAAAATATTTTGTCAGCTCCTTTGATGTGTTTAAATTGGGCACTAGTTTGTTTGGACACTTTTTTTTTTTTTTTTTTAATCGAATGGTTTGCATATCTGGGATGACTGGAGCTGGGAGTGAAAGAAGGAAAGTGCTGTGAGAGACACAAGAGAGGTAGATGAGAATGAGCCAGGAAGGACTATTTTGAGAATGTTGTTTTGTATACTAATAACAATGGACACTCACTGACAAATAGAGAGTGTTTAAGCAGGGGCAAAAAATTTTCACTTGGCTTCCAGCATACCTGAAAGCACTTTCTGAGAGCAGGAAAATAGTTGAGAAAACAGGAGGTGGGGAAGTGTGATAACAAGGAGACCAGGTGGTTCCTGCAGAGCTACAGATGAGAGATGGTGGCTTTGGAGTAGTGTATTGGTAGTCAGAAGGTAGACCTGCATGACTTTAAGAGAGACATAAGAAGCAGAATTCACAAAACCTGGTTATCGATGGGATGTAGTAGAGGGAGAAGCAATAAGAATAATTCCAGGTTTTTGGGCAACTGGAGGGTGGTGACCTTGGCTTAGACAGAAAAGTCTGAATGAAGACAACCAGATGGGGAGGTTAAAACAAGATGGGGATAATTCATCAATTTTGGATATCTGGAGTTTAATAAAGTGGTGACATCAAAGTAGAAAAATCTAGTAAATAAATACATCTAGAATTCAGGAAAGAGATTTGACCAGGATCAGAAACAGCTGTAGGAGTCCCTAGAAAAAGAAGAAGAATTAAAAGCATAGGAGTAGGTGTAATTATATAAAGACAGTATGAAATTGGGATAAGAAGTGGGTCTAGGCTAGCACATTTAAAGGATAAGCAAACAAAGTGGAGTATATAAAAGGGATGGAAGGAAACATCTAAAGAGGTAGAGGACAAGAAGGAGTAGGCAGTTAAGGGAAGATAATATTTCTAAAAGGAAGGAATAACTTACAGTGGTGCTGATGCTGTGAGTTCTCAAGTTAAGATGGCCATACACATATGTATACAAAACATACCTAAGCAAAGGAGAAGAGAAAAGAGAAAGACTTCATGTTGGAAAGAACTAAATGGCATAGTAGGGCCAGAGCTAACAGTGACCAAATGCAAAATGCAATGCAGTTAAACGTTGCGAAGTATACTATTTTCCAGAAGGAATGGGGTCTGAGTTAATTCTTGATGAATGACGGATGTCCAGATAACTGAAGGAAGCCTTATGTTGAATACGAAGTCTCATAATTTTGGATACCCAATTCCTGTATGACAGTGACATAGTTCAATATAGTATCAATTTTAATCATAGTCACCAGTGCGCATTGACTTCCAAATTTTTTTTCGGTGATTTTTTAAAAATTTCAGGTTGACCAGGATTCATTCATTAAACTTTGTTTTAACAGCCTCTAATTTCACTTGGCCAGATGGCTCTCCCTAATTTTAATTCCATTTGGGTATGATCAATCTGTCTCCTCCCCTTTCATTCCTCCTTTGAGTTTCATGGTTCCATGGGTGACATGAAACTTCTATTCAAAACTATTCTTAGATGATTTTGTAGATGATACAATTGGAGTTCCTCAACTCTCAAATGTTGGAACATTTCACAAACAAAAAATTGTCACATTGGAACTGTAAGATCCCTTAGATGTAATCTAGTTTTCCATTTCACAGGGAGCAACATGTGAACCTAAGAGCTAAATTAACTTACCCAAGGCCATACAATGGTAAAACTATATCAGGTAACTCCAGTCGTAGGTTCTAATTGCTTTTCAATAAGCACTCTATTTCCTCACTCCATGTTGCCATTGATC
>NC_044559.1:34119045-34124045 GCF_007565055.1 Rhinopithecus roxellana
AGAGATGGAACATTTGGGAAAGTTCCTAATCTCATTTTTCCCCCCTTACCTTTTGGTCTCCGATGGTGATTTAGTTTCACCGGCAGCTGTTTATCCAGGGGGCTATTGCTGCGGACCACGCCAGGCCCTTAGTTCAGACTCCTGGTGCCACCAACAATGCTTATTTTTTATGCTGTTTTGAGTTTGAAAGCAAAAGAGTCTTAAAAAGGTTAGATTAAGATGTGTCTTAAGGAAAGATATACTAATATTGGTCAGGGTCATTGCAGATGCTTAGGTTATGTGCAATAAAGCCGAAACGCAAATCCCTCCCTGAATAAAGAAACCATGTTGGCACTAAGGTCAGTCCTTGAACATAACAGAAGGTTATAACTTCCAAGCAAAAAATAATAAAGTTCGTGTCCACATGTCTCTACCTCCAAAAGAAACATTTTAGCCATGGTGCCCCTTAAGGTGTTTTGTTTTGTTTTTTTTTTTTTTAACTTATCGAAGGTTTCAATATAATAGATTAATTTTCCAGTTATGTGGCAAAGTTTATTGGATTTGTGTGTATAATTATGGATTGGATTAGTTGAGTTTGGTTCAGTGCATCTGATTATCTTCTGGCCTTTAGGGAAATGCGCTAAAACCCTAATATGTCCACGACCCCCAAGCGGTCTCTTTTTGAAGGCGCCGCACAAAATGTGGTCTCTACCAGCGCTTGGCCTCCAAGGATCTTCAGTGAGAGACATTATTCTTGGAATATCCAATTAATTCCACGGGCACTGATCAGGTAGCGCTTCTTCTTCCTTTCTCGCCATTTGAAATGCTAACACAATGAATATTTTCTCATTGGTCTGTGTCCCTCGGCTAAGCTGTTGCCGCGGGCTGAGAATTTCATCGACTGATGAGACCAGAGGCTCCGCCAATAAAAGGTTACAGTACGTGATTTGCATGCCAAGTGGGGTTTGGTTTCATGAACTTAAAAGTTCTTTAACTTTTATTTGACTCTTTTTCTTTTGTTCAAAGTAGATTGAGGGGTAGTATATTTGTGAGTGTTTAAAGTATGAAAATTACCAGGGACAGGAGGTCACAACTGTATTTTGGACCATCCTCATGCAGACAGAGGAGATGGCCTTTGTGTTAGTGGCTTTTATGGAGAGCAACCACATCAACTTTCTAAGATCAGGTCAATGGGAAGCAGTTTTTCAGATGTTGTGATGTAGTGTTGGGCCCCTCTAGTATCCTTCAGTAGCTTGACATTTTGGGGATTGATACTGGAAGAGTATCTTGTAGTACTAATAATCAAATACAGCATCATTTGAAATGACAAGGGAACCACTGAGGAGGACATTAGGAGGAGGAAGGACTATTCTTTTCTTTGGAGTGGTTGGTAATCAGAGTCTTGGGTACCAAGAAAATCATACTTTCTAGAGGAGTATTCAGAGGCAGAATTTCTGTCTTCTGTTTTCAAGGGGATGTAGGAGGGTGTTATGAAGTACTGAGTTGCACCGAGCACAAAACAATTTACAACAAATAACTAACAGCACCAGTGTCACAGGAGGATACTGATAGCGGAGTAGATTGTGGTGGATTAGATTATGGCCTGCAAACCCTGAGTTTCAGAACTGTTTCTCACCCAGACAAAGCCCCAGGAAGTATGAGGCCAAGAGCAGTTACATATGCATTCAATTGGCTAAATGCTTGGCTCAGAAAAATAATGTCTGATGGTGTCACCTGCATCTCTTTCATCTTCCAGACTCTTCCAAACTTGGATTTTATTAAGTCAGGATGCTTCTTGTTGATTTAAAGCCATGATAGATGTCTTCTGATCTAAGGAGTATTGTAGACAAAAGCAAGGAGGGAGTATGGTCAAATGAAGGTACCTCTATCCCTTCGCAAAATGAGGGGAAAAGGGATTGAGGGAAAAGGAAGAGTCAGCCTTCAAACCACTGTAATCTTAGAGGAAGGGTAATATGATTGGAGACTTGACATATTTCAACTGAATGAAAAATCATGATACCTTTACCAAAATTGTTAGCAAAAGGGAACTGGCAGGGATAGGAATGGAGAGAACCTTGCCCCTCTTCTCCCTCTCCCGCCCTCTTCCTTCCTTCCTCTCCTAGCTGTCTGTGAGGAGCAAAGCAGGTGGCTCCCTGTGGCTGACTTTTCATGACAACATGCCATTAGAAATTGCCGTCCTGTTGATCAATCCTCTCGACATGACAGATTTGCCGCAAGGCCTGGCTCTTTGAGCGCCAGCACTGTGGCTTTTCCCTCCTTTTTTCCTGCACTAATTGGTGAAAGTTTTTTTACTGTGCTAGTGGCAGAGGAAATTCTTTTGAACGTTGTCACAATCAAGTGTTGACTTCTTTAGAATTGCAAGTAGGTTAAGTGAGTATCAACATTGGGGGGTGAATGGGAGGAGGGAAAACACTAACACAAAGTTACTACTACCTAAATTTTATGATTAGAGTAGTGTTGGAAAACAAACTAATTGGATTTACCCCCCTTCTCTCAATATATATATTGGTGATGGGGGAATGCACATGTATGCGCATGTGTGCGTGCACACACACACACACATACACACAAATGAAGGCAAGTATTTATTAAAATCACGGTCCTTTAAAACTTCCATTATGTTTTGTCATGGGGGTGCTGGGGCAGCCCTGACATTTGCAATGGGGAAAACACGTTGCCATATTGATTGAAGAAAATACATCCATTAGTTTCTTCCTATAATACATGGATTCGCAACAATAGTAACACAATCATCCCATAACACACTGTAAATCAAAGGAATATATAAAGCTTCTATTAGTCGAGCACATTTTACTCTGAACTTAATGACATTCTTCTGTCCAAAATAGCATACAAAGAATAAAATCTCTTGGCAAAGGATATGTCCTCAGACACTGATTCTTCTCCTGAAATATCAAGATACACTTCTGCTTAAATTTTGATATTCTAGTTTATACGTAAGATTATTATTTAACTAGAACATTACAACCTTTCTTAAATGATTGAAATCCAAACTTCTGTATGAAACTGAGAGTTAATAGGGGTTATCTTTCTATTTAGACATAATTTGAATTGGAAACCTATTTTTAATATTCTGTGATTCAAAATATTTACTAAAGGAATTTGTAAAATTAATCTTTGCTTAAACATGTATTCCTTGATGATTAAAAAACTTGTTAGATTAAAAGCATGTTTTAACCAGATTGAGACAGAATATGTGTATTTACATTTTTCGTGTCACAGAATCTGTGCAGTACATTCTCATTCTTATCTATATACCATTTCAGATAATTCCAAATTGCTAAGAAAGTAACAGAGAGTATGAAACCCTACAACTTAACTGTAGGTTTGTGACTATCAAGAAGAAATTGTATGCAGGAATAAAGATTTTATACTGACTCATCATCTAAAAATAGCAACCACATGTAAAAAAGAGAGTACTTGTATTTAGCAGTAGATATTTACTAGGAAAGGAGAATTATAGGAATAAAAGTTACTAAGATTATTAGCGGAATTTCTAGTAAATTACTTTAGTTTTAGGTACAAAATGGAAAGAAGATGGGAAAGTGTGGTCTGGAATTACCTGGGCCCGGTATCCTTCCTTGGCCATCACAATTGCTGCAACCGTTATAGGGAAGAGAAGTGCAGAAACCCCTATTGAAAGAAGCATCAATTCATATAATTAATTTTGCCATTATAAAAATCATTTGTAAAATTTGCATTATTAACATTATCAAGTCACTAGTTGGTAAGACATCAGACATGACGAGAGTGAAGGGCAGCTTAGGGAGAACTGGGCTTTAAACCCTCAGTAGATCGGAGTTAGGATCAAAGGCGCTTGCTTTATGTGGCTGTGCTAGACTTTGAAGTCATGACTGCACCTACAGCACTCATTTCATCAAGTTCACTGGTGTCTTAATAGCAGATCAATAAGTTTCAAAGTCGGAGAGTTAATTTGATACTAGTGCTGATGCGGTCGTGCTGGGGAAGCCGAGAGAGAGGCAGAGAAAGCTGCCTATTAACAACTCCGGTTCAGAGCGCACAAAGATGCAGATTAAGGGTATATCCATGGCCCTGAAAAGACAGGCTCTGGCCAGGAATGGGGAAGCTCTGGATTGATAAAGCAAAGGCTCCTTAATTTAGACATCTCAGGTTATTTGGAAGCCAGTCTGTGCTTGAAAAATCTTTAGTCGGATACACATAAGTATGTGTGTTTACACTTGTCTGAGTTTTGGTCTAGATAAACAGGTGATGGGGAAAACATCTGCACATGCCTTTCTAAAATAAAGAAACGTATCTGCATGAGGACTATTGTAGGTTATGGGATGATGTGAGGGAAAAGGTAGGAAAACTGTGGTTTTTGAAGGGAGCATTGAATGTGTGCTTTCATCATAGGGATTATGTTGATTTTTTTTTAAGTGGCATTGGGAATATATCCTTAAGTGAATCATATCTAGGCAATAATAATTTGATACAAGTCCATTTTGATCCATTTTTTAAAAAAGGAGTGCTAGAGGAGAAGTCTTAGCCCCCAATCCCTTTCCTTCTTTGTAGCGTACCTTGACGTGCATGTGAACAAATGGGATTCTTTATTGCTTTCCTGTATTCTTATCTCATCCTCTTAGCCGATTTTGTCTCAAGTCTCCTCACTTAGAAAGTGATATATTTTTAGGACTTATTCCAAAAACTTGTTGGATATAAAGAGCACTGAAAGAGAGAAGAAGAAAAGTTGGGGCAAGATAGGATGTTTGTATGTATGTTTCAGATTTTTCTTTGTTTTCAGTGATTTTACTTGGGTCCTTCTTACGGGACAAGCAGAAACATTATGGGGTGTGTGGCAGAGATGACATCAGTGGCTATGGCAGGAGGGGATTTGGAAAGGCTCTTTTTTTGGGCAAAAGGGGAGGGTGTAAAGATACAGAGTTCAAAGATGCAAATCACGAGAAAGTAGAAACCTTAAAAAAAATTTTTTTATGAGAACTTTGCCATCTGTATGTACA